>NC_058081.1:592637390-592937390 GCF_014858855.1 Bufo gargarizans
AAAGGAGAAAACAGATGCCTGTATTAAATAGACAGAACGTATGAGGACCCCTGACCTGATCACCGGGAAACATAAGTGCTGACATACAGGTGGACAAAGGGGCGTGGCCTAAGAGGCAGGGGCGGCTGGGCGCGAAATGAGGGGCAAGAGGGGGACGGAGCCTGGGACACTACCCTGCACCCTATATACACTGTGCTGTACCCCATATACCTGTATACACTGTGCTCTACCCCGTATACCTGTATACACTGACCCTGCACCCTATATACACTGTGCTGTACCCCATATACCTGTATACACTGACCCTGCACCCTATATACACTGTGCTGTACCCCATATACCTGTATACACAGACCCTGCACCCTATATACACTGTGCTGTACCCCATATACCTGTATACACAGACCCTGCACCCTGTATACACTGTGCTGTACCCCATATACCTGTATACACAGACCCTGCACCCTGTATATACTGTGCTGTACCCCATATACCTGTATACACTGACCCTGCACCCTATATACACTGTGCTGTACCCCATATACCTGTATACACAGACCCTGCACCCTGTATACACTGTGCTGTACCCCATATACCTGTATACACTGTACTGTGCCCCATATACCTGTATACACTGACCCTGCACCCTGTATACACTGTGCTGTACCCCATATACCTGTATACACAGACCCTGCACCCTATATACACTGTGCTCTACCCCGTATACCTGTATACACTGACCCTGCACCCTATATACACTGTGCTGTACCCCATATACCTGTATACACTGACCCTGCACCCTATATACACTGTGCTCTACCCCGTATACCTGTATACACTGACCCTGCACCCTATATACACTGTGCTGTACCCCATATACCTGTATACACAGACCCTGCACCCTGTATACACTGTGCTGTACCCCATATACCTGTATACACAGACCCTGCACCCTGTATATACTGTGCTGTACCCCATATACCTGTATACACTGACCCTGCACCCTATATACACTGTGCTGTACCCCATATACCTGTATACACAGACCCTGCACCCTGTATACACTGTGCTGTACCCCATATACCTGTATACACTGACCCTGCACCCTGTATACACTGTGCTGTACCCCATATACCTGTATACACTGACCCTGCACCCTGTATACACTGTGCTGTACCCCATATACCTGTATACACTGACCCTGCACCCTGTATACACTGTGCTGTACCCCATATACCTGTATACACTGTGCTGTACCCCATATACCTGTATACACTGACCCTGCACTCTGTATACACTGTGCTGTACCCCATATACCTGTATACACTGACCCTGCACCCTATATACACTGTGCTGTACCCCATATACCTGTATACACTGACCCTGCACTCTGTATACACTGTGTTGTACCCCATATACCTGTATACACTGACCCTGCACTCTGTATACACTGTGCTGTACCCCATATACCTGTATACACTGTGCTGTACCCCATATACCTGTATACACAGACCCTGCACCCTGTATACACTGTGCTGTACCCCATATACCTGTATACACAGACCCTGCACCCTATATACACTGTGCTGTACCCCATATACCTGTATACACAGACCCTGCACCCTGTATACACTGTGCTGTACCCCATATACCTGTATACACTGACCCTGCACCCTGTATACACTGTGCTGTACCCCATATACCTGTATACACTGACCCTGCACACTGTATACACTGTGCTGTACCCCATATACCTGTATACACTGACCCTGCACCCTGTATACACTGTGCTGTACCCCATATACCTGTATACACTGACCCTGCACCCTATATACACTGTGCTGTACCCCATATACCTGTATACACAGACCCTGCACCCTGTATACACTGTGCTGTACCCCATATACCTGTATACACTGACCCTGCACACTGTATACACTGTGCTGTACCCCATATACCTGTATACACTGACCCTGCACCCTGTATACACTGTGCTGTACCCCATATACCTGTATACACTGACCCTGCACCCTGTATACACTGTGCTGTACCCCATATACCTGTATACACTGTGCTGTACCCCATATACCTGTATACACTGACCCTGCACTCTGTATACACTGTGCTGTACCCCATATACCTGTATACACTGACCCTGCACCCTGTATACACTGTGCTGTACCCCATATACCTGTATACACTGACCCTGCACCCTGTATACACTGTGCTGTACCCCATATACCTGTATACACTGTGCTCTACCCCATATACCTGTATACACTGACCCTGCACTCTGTATACACTGTGCTGTACCCCATATACCTGTATACACTGACCCTGCACCCTGTATACACTGTGCTGTACCCCATATACCTGTATACACTGTGCTGTACCCCATATACCTGTATACACTGACCCTGCACTCTGTATACACTGTGCTGTACCCCATATACCTGTATACACTGACCCTGCACCCTGTATACACTGTGCTGTACCCCATATACCTGTATACACTGACCCTGCACTCTGTATACACTGTGCTGTACCCCATATACCTGTATACACTGTGCTCTACCCCATATACCTGTATACACTGACCCTGCACCCTATATACACTGTGCTGTACCCCATATACCTGTATACACTGACCCTGCACCCTGTATACACTGTGCTGTACCCCATATACCTGTATACACTGACCCTGCACTCTGTATACACTGTGCTGTACCCCATATACCTGTATACACTGTGCTCTACCCCATATACCTGTATACACTGACCCTGCACCCTGTATACACTGTGCTGTACCCCATATACCTGTATACACTGACCCTGTATACACGGACCCTGCACTCTGTATACACTGTGCTGTACCCCATATACCTGTATACACTGACCCTGCACCCTGTATACACTGTGCTACTACCCCATATACCTGTATACACTGACCCTGCACTCTATATACACTGTGCTGTACCCCATATACCTGTATACACTGACCCTGCACCCTGTATACACTGTGCTGTACCCCATATACCTGTATATACTGACCCTGCACTCTATATACACTGTGCTCTACCCCATATACCTGTATATACTGACCCTGCAACCTGTATACACTGTGCTGTACCCCATATACCTGTATATACTGACCCTGCACCCTGTATACACTGTGCTGTACCCCATATACCTGTATACAATGACCCTGCACTCTGTATACACTGTGCTGTACCCCATATACCTGTATACACTGACCCTGCACCCTGTATACACTGTGCTGTACCCCATATACCTGTATACACTGACCCTGCACTCTGTATACACTGTGCTGTACCCCATATACCTGTATACACTGTGCTGTACCCCATATACCTGTATACACTGACCCTGCACCCTGTATACACTGTGCTGTACCCCATATACCTGTATACACTGACCCTGTATACACTGTGCTGTACCCCATATACCTGTATACACTGACCCTGCACTCTGTATACACTGTGCTGTACCCCATATACCTGTATACACTGACCCTGCACCCTGTATACACTGTGCTGTACCCCATATACCTGTATACACTGACCCTGTATACCTGTATACACTGACCCTGCACTCTGTATACACTGTGCTGTACCCCATATACCTGTATACACTGACCCTGCACTCTGTATACACTGTGCTGTACCCCATATACCTGTATACACTGACCCTGCACTCTGTATACACTGTGCTACTACCCCATATACCTGTATACACTGACCCTGCACCCTGTATACACTGTGCTGTACCCCATATACCTGTATACACTGACCATGCACCCTGTATACACTGTGCTACTACCCCATATACCTGTATACACTGACCCTGCACTCTATATACACTGTGCTGTACCCCATATACCTGTATACACTGACCCTGCACCCTGTATACACTGTGCTGTACCCCATATACCTGTATATACTGACCCTGCACCCTGTATACACTGTGCTGTACCCCATATACCTGTATATACTGACCCTGCACCCTGTATACACTGTGCTGTACCCCATATACCTGTATACACTGACCCTGCACCCTGTATACACTGTGCTGTACCCCATATACCTGTATACACTGACCCTGCACCCTGTATACACTGTGCTGTACCCCATATACCTGTATACACTGACCCTGCACCCTGTATACACTGTGCTGTACCCCATATACCTGTATACACTGACCCTGCACTCTGTATACACTGTGTTGTACCCCATATACCTGTATACACTGACCCTGCACTCTGTATACACTGTGCTGTACCCCATATACCTGTATACACTGTGCTGTACCCCATATACCTGTATACACTGACCCTGCACCCTGTATACACTGTGCTGTACCCCATATACCTGTATACACTGACCCTGTATACACTGTGCTGTACCCCATATACCTGTATACACTGACCCTGCACCCTGTATACACTGTGCTGTACCCCATATACCTGTATACACTGACCCTGTATACATGTATACACTGACCCTGTATACATGTATACACTGTGCTGTACCCCATATACCTGTATACACGGACCCTGCACTCTGTATACACTGTGCTACTACCCCATATACCTGTATACACTGACCCTGCACCCTGTATACACTGTGCTGTACCCCATATACCTGTATACACTGACCATGCACCCTGTATACACTGTGCTACTACCCCATATACCTGTATACACTGACCCTGCACCCTGTATACACTGTGCTGTACCCCATATACCTGTATATACTGACCCTGCACTCTATATACACTGTGCTCTACCCCATATACCTGTATATACTGACCCTGCACCCTGTATACACTGTGCTGTACCCCATATACCTGTATATACTGACCCTGCACCCTGTATACACTGTGCTGTACCCCATATACCTGTATACACTGACCCTGCACTCTGTATACACTGTGCTGTACCCCATATACCTGTATACACTGACCCTGCACCCTGTATACACTGTGCTGTACCCATATACCTGTATACACTGACCCTGCACTCTGTATACACTGTGTTGTACCCCATATACCTGTATACACTGACCCTGCACTCTGTATACACTGTGCTGTACCCCATATACCTGTATACACTGTGCTGTACCCCATATACCTGTATACACTGACCCTGCACCCTGTATACACTGTGCTGTACCCCATATACCTGTATACACTGACCCTGCACTCTGTATACACTGTGCTGTACCCCATATACCTGTATACACTGACCCTGCACCCTGTATACACTGTGCTGTACCCCATATACCTGTATACACTGACCCTGCACCCTGTATACCTGTATACACTGACCCTGCACTCTGTATACACTGTGCTGTACCCCATATACCTGTATACACTGACCCTGCACCCTGTATACACTGTGCTGTACCCCATATACCTGTATACACTGACCCTGCACTCTGTATACACTGTGCTGTACCCCATATACCTGTATACACGGACCCTGCACTCTGTATACACTGTGCTACTACCCCATATACCTGTATACACTGACCCTGCACCCTGTATACACTGTGCTGTACCCCATATACCTGTATACACTGACCCTGCACTCTATATACACTGTGCTGTACCCCATATACCTGTATACACTGACCCTGCACTCTGTATACACTGTGCTGTACCCCATATACCTGTATACACTGACCCTGCACCCTATATACACTGTGCTGTATCCCATATACCTGTATACACTGACCCTGCACTCTGTATACACTGTGCTGTACCCCATATACCTGTATACACTGACCCCTGCACTCTGTATACACTGTGCTACTACCCCATATACCTGTATACACTGACCCTGCACCCTGTATACACTGTGCTGTACCCCATATACCTGTATACACTGACCATGCACCCTGTATACACTGTGCTACTACCCATATACCTGTATACACTGACCCTGCACTCTATATACACTGTGCTGTACCCCATATACCTGTATACACTGACCCTGCACCCTGTATACACTGTGCTGTACCCCATATACCTGTATATACTGACCCTGCACTCTATATACACTGTGCTGTACCCCATATACCTGTATATACTGACCCTGCACCCTGTATACACTGTGCTGTACCCCATATACCTGTATACTGACCCTGCACCCTGTATACACTGTGCTGTACCCCATATACCTGTATACACGGACCCTGCACCCTGTATACACTGTGCTGTACCCCATATACCTGTATACACTGACCCTGCACCCTGTATACACTGTGCTGTACCCCATATACCTGTATACCTGACCCTGCACCCTGTATACACTGTGCTGTACCCCATATACCTGTATACACTGACCCTGCACTCTGTATACACTGTGTTGTACCCCATATACCTGTATACACTGACCCTGCACTCTGTATACACTGTGCTGTACCCCATATACCTGTATACACTGTGCTGTACCCCATATACCTGTATACACTGACCCTGCACCCTGTATACACTGTGCTGTACCCCATATACCTGTATACACTGACCCTGTATACACTGTGCTGTACCCCATATACCTGTATACACTGACCCTGCACCCTGTATACACTGTGCTGTACCCCATATACCTGTATACACTGACCCTGTATACATGTATACACTGACCCTGTATACATGTATACACTGTGCTGTACCCCATATACCTGTATACACGGACCCTGCACTCTGTATACACTGTGCTACTACCCCATATACCTGTATACACTGACCCTGCACCCTGTATACACTGTGCTGTACCCCATATACCTGTATACACTGACCATGCACCCTGTATACACTGTGCTACTACCCCATATACCTGTATACACTGACCCTGCACTCTATATACACTGTGCTGTACCCCATATACCTGTATACACTGACCCTGCACCCTGTATACACTGTGCTGTACCCCATATACCTGTATATACTGACCCTGCACTCTATATACACTGTGCTCTACCCCATATACCTGTATATACTGACCCTGCACCCTGTATACACTGTGCTGTACCCCATATACCTGTATAAACTGACCCTGCACCCTGTATACACTGTGCTGTACCCCATATACCTGTATACACTGACCCTGCACTCTGTATACACTGTGCTGTACCCCATATACCTGTATACACTGACCCTGCACCCTGTATACACTGTGCTGTACCCCATATACCTGTATACACTGACCCTGCACTCTGTATACACTGTGTTGTACCCCATATACCTGTATACACTGACCCTGCACTCTGTATACACTGTGCTGTACCCCATATACCTGTATACACTGTGCTGTACCCCATATACCTGTATACACTGACCCTGCACCCTGTATACACTGTGCTGTACCCCATATACCTGTATACACTGACCCTGCACTCTGTATACACTGTGCTGTACCCCATATACCTGTATACACTGACCCTGCACCCTGTATACACTGTGCTGTACCCCATATACCTGTATACACTGACCCTGCACCCTGTATACCTGTATACACTGACCCTGCACTCTGTATACACTGTGCTGTACCCCATATACCTGTATACACTGACCCTGCACCCTGTATACACTGTGCTGTACCCCATATACCTGTATACACTGACCCTGCACTCTGTATACACTGTGCTGTACCCCATATACCTGTATACACGGACCCTGCACTCTGTATACACTGTGCTACTACCCCATATACCTGTATACACTGACCCTGCACCCTGTATACACTGTGCTGTACCCCATATACCTGTATACACTGACCCTGCACTCTATATACACTGTGCTGTACCCCATATACCTGTATACACTGACCCTGCACTCTGTATACACTGTGCTGTACCCCATATACCTGTATACACTGACCCTGCACCCTATATACACTGTGCTGTATCCCATATACCTGTATACACTGACCCTGCACTCTGTATACACTGTGCTGTACCCCATATACCTGTATACACTGACCCTGCACTCTGTATACACTGTGCTACTACCCCATATACCTGTATACACTGACCCTGCACCCTGTATACACTGTGCTGTACCCCATATACCTGTATACACTGACCCTGCACCCTGTATACACTGTGCTGTACCCCATATACCTGTATACACTGACCCTGCACTCTATATACACTGTGCTGTACCCCATATGCCTGTATACACTGACCCTGCACTCTGTATACACTGTGCTGTACCCCATATACCTGTATACACTGACCTGTACCCTGTATACCTGTATACACTGACCCTGCACCCTGTATACACTGTGCTCTACCCCATATACCTGTATACACTGTGCTGTACCCCATATACCTGTATACACTGTGCTGTACCCCATATACCTGTATACACTGTGCTGTACCCCATATACCTGTGTACACTGACCCTGCACCCTGTATACACTGTGCTGTACTCCATATACCTGTATACACTGACCCTGCACCCTGTATACACTGTGCTGTACCCTATATACCTGTATACACTGACCCTGCACACACTGTGCTGTACCCCATATACCTGTATACACTGTACTGTGCCCCATATACCTGTATACACTGACCCTGCACCCTGTATACACTGTGCTGTACCCCATATACCTGTATACACTGACCCTGCACCCTGTATACACTGTGCTGTACCCCATATACCTGTATACACTGACCCTGCACCCTGTATACACTGTGCTGTACCCCATATACCTGTATACACTGACCCTGCACCCTGTATACACTGTGCTGTACCCCATATACCTGTATACACTGACCCTGCACCCTAAATACACTGTGCTGTACCCCATATATCTGTATACACTGACCCTGCACCCTGTATACACTGTGCTGTACCCCATATACCTGTATACACTGACCATGCACCCTGTATACACTGTGCTGTACCCCATATACCTGTATACACTGACCCTGCACCCTGTATACACTGTGCTGTACCCCATATACCTGTATACACTGACCCTGCACTCTGTATACACTGTGCTGTACCCCATATACCTGTATACACTGTGCTGTACCCTATATACCTGTATATACTGTGCTGTAGATGTGCTCACTCCCCGGCCTGGGTCTCATTACATGGTGTGGGACCATGGGACCACAAGCAGGCATTACTATAATGTATGGGGGTAACACGGAAACATTATACTGTACAAACCTCATACAGTATAATTTCTTCTTGTGGCCCCATACAGTGTAATGTCTCCTTGTAGGCTTTATAGGACAGCAAGCCTGGGCTGCCTGAGGACCAGACAGGACGGTGGAAGTAGGCAGAGTCTGTCACTAAGTTTCCAGTATGTTCTAAGTGTTTTTTTTCCTTCTAAATTGGGCATTTCTCACGATATACAGTACAGACCAAAAGTTTGGACACACCTTCTCATTCAAAGAGTTTTCTTTATTTTCATGACTATGAAAATTGTAGATTCACACTGAAGGCATCAAAACTATGAATTAACACATGTGGAATTATATACATAACAAAAAAGTGTGAAACAACTGAAAATATGTCATAATCTAGGTTCTTCAAAGTAGCCACCTTTTGCTTTGATTACTGCTTTGCACACTCTTGGCATTCTCTTGATGAGCTTCAAGAGGTAGTCACCTAAAATGGTTTTCACTTCACAGGTGTGCCCTGTCAGATTTAATAAGTGGGATTTCTTGCCTTATAAATGGGGTTGGGACCATCAGTTGCGTTGTGGAGAAGTCAGGTGGATACACAGCTGATAGTCCTACTGAATAGACTGTTAGAATTTGTATTATGGCAAGAAAAAAGCAGCTAAGTAAAGAAAAACGAGTGGCCATCATTACTTTAAGAAATGAAGGTCAGTCAGTCCGAAAAATCGTCCCCAAGTGCAGTAACAAAAACCATCAAGCGCTACAAAGAAACTGGCTCACATGCGGACCGCCCCAGGAAAGGAAGACCAAGAGTCACCTCTGCTGTGGAGGATAAGTTCATCCGAGTCACCAGCCTCAGAAATCGCAGGTTAACAGCAGCTCAGATTAGAGACCAGGTCAATGCCACACATAGTTCTAGCAGCAGACACATCTCTAGAACAACTGTTAAGAGGAGACTGTGTGAATCAGGCCTTCATGGTAGAATATCTGCTAGGAAACCACTGCTAAGGACAGGCAACAAGCAGAAGAGACTTGTTTGGGCTAAAGAACACAAGGAATGGACATTAGCCCAGTGGAAATCTGTGCTTTGGTCTGATGAGTCCAAATTTGAGATCTTTGGTTCCAACCACCGTGTCTTTGTGCGACACAGAAAAGGTGAACGGATGGACTCTACATGCCTGGTTCCCACCGTGAAGCATGGAGGAGGAGGCGTGATGGTGTGGGGGTGCTTTGCTGGTGACACTGTTGGGGATTTATTCAAAATTGAAGGCATACTGAACCAGCATGGCTACCACAGCATCTTGCAGCGGCATGCTATTCCATCCGGTTTGCGTTTAGTTGGACCATCATTTATTTTTCAACAGGACAATGACCCCAAACACACCTCCAGGCTGTGTAAGGGCTATTTGACCATGAAGGAGAGTGATGGGGTGCTGCGCCAGATGACCTGGCCTCTGCAGTCACCCGACCTGAACCCAATCGAGATGGTTTGGGGTGAGCTGGATCGCAGAGTGAAGGCAAAGGGGCCAACAAGTGCTAAGCATCTCTGGGAACTCCTTCAAGACTGTTGGAAGACCATTTCAGGTGACTACCTCTTGAAGCCCATCAAGAGAATGCCAAGAGTGTGCAAAGCAGTAATCAAAGCAAAAGGTGGCTACTTTGAAGAACCTAGAATATCATAGTTTTGATGCCTTCAGTTTGAATCTACAATTTTCATAGTCATGAAAATAAAGAAAACTCTTTGAATGAGAAGGTGTGTCCAAACTTTTGGTCTGTACTGTATGTCGTTATCGCAATACATTTCTTAATATTGTTATTGTAGGAATGTTTTTTGATATCTCCCAACCCTAGTTCACCACTGGATCCGCATTCACTCTAAGGTCAGGCTGTAATACGGATGCTTTTTTGCATAAATGCCAGATTTCGGCCAGACAAAAAGCATTGCAACGCAACGTTTTTTTTTAACTCCCGATAGCCGGCATTTGCGCTGGATCAGGCAGATGGATCTGCTTGTCGGAGATGTGAATGACGAGGCCTTAGACTGTTTACATGCTGCGGCCATGTCATGGTTTTTGCTGTGGTTTTTCAAAATTGAGGTAAATTCACTGTAGATATGAACACTATGACGCCATTTACTTTTAGTCAGACAGTTAATCAAGTGTATGTCTGTCAGACTAGATCTGCCCATATAGAAAATACATGGTAACAGATACAGTGCTGTACATGTATGCACATACCATATTTTTCGCTTTATAAGATGCACCTTCCCCCCCAAAGTGGGATGAAAAAGTCAGTGTGTCTTATAAAGCGATAGTGCAGAAAATGAAGGTGGCCAGCAGTACTGCAGGATCGCAGGAGCTTTTACTTAGCCTACTCCTGATCCTGCGATTTACTTAGCCTACTCCTGATCCTGCGATTTAAGTGTGGGGCGGGCGCAGCAGTTAAACATTGATTGAAACTGAATGCCGCAGCCCGCACGTCCCTAATACGTAGCTGCCGCCTGGGTCCGCTCCATAGAAGAGGAGGAGAGAGTCGAGCAGTTCTCCTTCTCCTCTGCTGCCCACATATACTGCTGATTGGTGGTGAGCGCAGGCGGGAACTGCCGCCTCCACCGATAAGCCTGCTCCCTCCAGCCCGGCTACGAGCGATGTTGCTACAGAGCGCCGCTGATGTGAGACAGGAGGAAGGAAGACGTTTTAGTGGCCTCCGTCGCCCTGTGCTATCTCCTGCACTGTCACCTAAAGGCCCTGGGTGAGTGATAGCTCAGGGGCCGACTTAAAAATGTACTGTGTGTTAAATATGACTATAACCCCCTCAGCCATAGGGATGGACCCATGTACTACAGTGGTAGTACACATGTCAATTTCGGGAAAGTCTCTGGACAGTGTTAATATTAAATGTGACTATAACCCCCTCATCCTTAGGCTACATACACACGAACGTTGTTTGTTTCCGTGTCCGTTCCGTTTTTTTTGAGGATAGGATGCGGGCCCATTCATTTCAATGGGTCTGCAAAATATGCAGACAGCACACTGTGTGCTGTCCTCATCAGTATGTCCATTCCGTAGCTCTGCAAAAAAAAAAACGGGTGGCATACAGATGTCATCATTTTTATTTTTTGCGGATCCGCAATTTGCAGACCGCAAAACACATACGATCGTGTGCATGTAGCCTTAGGAATACACCAATGTACTGCAGTAGATGGTTGTGTTCTTTAGGATGAGGGGGATTATAGTCACACAACAGTGCATCATCCACCGACCTCCCAATTTATCCTCATAACAGTGTGAAATATTCTGTTATTTGGTTCAAAATATTTCCTTCCTATTTTCCCCCTCTGAAACCTAAGTGCGTCTTATCATCGGGTGGGTCTTATAAAGCGAAAAATACATTAATGGCTTGGCTGATAGCTGACACTTGTAGTTACCTGATTGTAGAGATTATATCTATTACTAAAGTTCTTATGAAAGATCAGCTTCAGGTACTGCCCTACGGCATCCACGTAGACGGACTTCAGTTCCCGGGCCTTGTATCCAGTCTTTTCATTATCTGACAGCGCTACATACCTGGAACAGGGGAGAAGATGACAAGTAAACTACCTGGAGGTGAACATTCATCATCACACGGATGCTGTACGGGACAGGACTGGAAGGATGGATCCATACGTCCCTGAAGAACAATAAATCACCTCTTTATGGATCACCGATCATTCATTAAAGGGGATGTCTCGCTTCAGCAAATAACTTCCTCTACGTAATAAATGGTAATACAAGGCACTTACTAATGTATTGTGATTCTCCATTTTGCCTCCTTTGCTGGCTGGATTCATTTTTCTATCACATTATACACTGCTAGTTTCCATCGTTACGACCACCCTGCAGTCCATCAGTGGTGGTCTGGATTTGGAATGCAGTCCACCTGTTGGCTACTACCTTCCTAGACTACCCTTTCGAAAGGTTGGCCAAGCAGTTTCAGGGCAAGGTATTTTGCATTTATCAAAAAGCTTTCCCGACAGGGAAGATAAAGACTGGGGCTCTATAAAGAACCCAACTTCCTGCAGTTCAATTTGTAGTTTGTACTATGCCGTTTAGATTGTTCTCATGAAAAGTGCTGACTATCAGCGCCATCTAGTGGAAAGATTAGGGAATGACATTCTGCACTGTTCTAAAGCTCTAATAACTCCCATCAGGACCTTGCAATGAAAACAGCTGTCTCACTTAGACAAGTCCTGTCTACACGCCCAATTAGGGGCACGGAGAGGAAGTATTAAAGGACCTAGCTAAGGGTACTTTCACACTTGCGGCAGAGAGATCCGGCAAGCAGTTCCGTTGCCGGAACTGCCTGCCGGATCAGGCAAAATGTATGCTAACTGATGGCATTAGTAAGACTGATCAGGATCCTGATCAGTCAAAAAAATGCATTGAAATGCCGGATCCGTCTTTCCGGTGTCATCCGGCAAAACGGATCCGGCATTTATTTTTTTCACCTCTTTTTCAGTCTGCGCATGCGCAGAACGGAACGACGGATCCGGCATTCCTGTATTCTGAATGCCGGATCCGGCACTAATACATCCCTATGGGAAAAAATGCCGGATCCGGCGTTCAGACAAGTCTTCAGTTTTTTTCGCCGGAGATAAAACCGTAGCATGCCGCGGTTTTCTCTTTTGCCTGATCAGTCAAAACGACTGAACTGAAGACATCCTGATGCAAACTGAACAGATAGCTCTCCAGTCAGAATGCATGGGGATAAAACTGATCAGTTATTTTCCGGTATAGAGCCCCTGTGACGGAACTCTATGCCGGAAAAGAAAAACGCAAGTGTGAAAGTACCCCAACACTATTAGGGCATACCTCACTAGTATACACCAGTGATTGGCTGCAGCGGTCTTTTGACCAAGAATAGGACCTCTTTACTTCCAGTCAGGTGGCGACTAGCTATTTTTTTTGTTACACAACCTCCTGTCTGCGATTCATGTTTCAGCTAGCTTGGACTACCCCTTTAAAAGGACATGTCCATCTTTGCAAACATTTTTGGGAATTTCAATGCATCAAAAAAAAAAAAAAAAATCTGTAAATAAAAATCCAGCAATCATTTTGATTAAAAATTTCCTTGGTAAATCATTTAATGTTGAATTGCCCAGAGTTATGGAGATATTATGGGTTCAATAGGTAATATATTTGAGATACAAAGGAATCGCAATCCTACAAGTCTTTTGAAGTTTGTCTCGACTATCTTCCAGCTTTGCACATCTACAGGCTACATTTTTTGCCCATTATTCTTTGCGAAATAGCTCAAGCTCAGTCAGATTGGACGGAGAGAGTCTGTGAACCGCAATTTTCAAATCTTGGCACAGATTCTCAATGGGATTTAGGTCTGGTGTTTGACTGGGCATAAATATGATTTGATCTAAACCAGGCATGCTCAACCTGCGGCCCTCCAGCTGTTGTAAACCCCGTCAGGTGAATGCCGTAAAAAATAAAAACAGTGCCAAAACAAAAAGTGCAATACCAAGCGATTAAAATAGCGTATTTAGCCCAAAATTGTACCAATCAAACCGTCATCTCATCCCGCAAAAAATGAGCCCCTTTCCTAAGACAATCGGCCCCAAAAAAAAAAAAATGGCTCTCAGAAAATGGCAACACAAAAAAATTATTTTATTCTGTTTAAAAAGGCTTTCACTGTGTAAAACTTAACAAAAATAAAAATGATAGACATATTAGGTATCGCCGCATCCGTAACAATCTGCTATATTAAAATATCACATTATATGCCCCTCAGGTGAATTCTCTAAAAAAATATTTAAAAAACTATGCCAAAACAGCAATTTTTTTTCACCTTGCCTCACACATAGTGTAATACCAAGCGATCAAAAAGTATTATGTACACCAAAATGGTACCAATGAAAACGTCGCATAAGACAATCACTTAAAAAATAAAAACCAATGGCACCCGTAAACCAATCCATCAAAATCTGCGCTGCAAAAGCCATATGGCGCTCCTTCCTTTCTGACCACTGCCATGTGCCCACAGAGCAGTTTATCACCACATATGGGGTATTTCTGTAAACTGCAGAGTAATATATATTGAGGTTTATTTTGCTGTTAACCCTTGCTGTGTAGCAAGAAAAATTTGAATAACATGACAAATCTACCATAAAAGTGAAATTTTGAAATGTCACCTCCATTTTCCTTTAATTCTTGTGGAACACTTCAAGGGTTAAAACAAAGTTTGTAACATCAGTTTTGAATAATTTGAGGGGTGTAGTTTCTAAAATAGGATCATTTATGATTTTTTTTCCCATTACGTAAGCCTCTCAAAATCACTTTATAACTGAATTGGTGCTTAAAAAAATGGTTTTGGAAATTTTTGTAGAAAATTTGAAAAATTATTTCTAAGCCTCCTAACGTCCTAAAAAAATAAAATGACATTTACAAAATGATGCCAACATAAAGTAGACATATGGGGAATGTTAAGTAATAAATATTGTATGAGGTATCACTTTCTGTTTTAAAAGCAGAGAAATAGAAATTTAGAAAATTGCAAATTTTGGGGGTAAATTTGGGATTTTTTCATAAATAAAAGGAGAAATATAGTGACTTAAATTTATGACTGTCATGAGTCACGAGAAAGCAATCTCAGAATGGCTTGGATAAGTAAAAGCGTTCCAAAGGTATTACCACATAAAGTGACGGATATTAGATTTGCAAAAATCGGCCTGGGATTTGAGGTGAAAAGTGGCTCGGTACTGAAGGGGTTAATCAGTAATGTTCTCTAACAGACCTCTGGGGCCTTCACAGAACAGCTGTAGTTATACTGAGAATACGTTACACAGATGGACTCTATGTACTATATCGGAGTACCGGGGGCTGAATACAAAGGATGTCACACTTTCCAGATTTTTAGTTATAAAAATTTTTGAAGACCATGCATCATTTTCTTCTCACTTCACAAGTACTTGCTATTTTGTGTTCATCTATCACATAAAATCCCACTAAAATATATTTAAAGGGGTATTGCCATCTCAGACAATGCGGGCATATCGCTAGGATATGCCCCCATTGTCTGTTAGGTGCGGGTCCGACCTCTGGGACCCGCACCTACAAGGAGAACGGAGCAGGGAGCGCTGTGGCTGGAGGATTTCCTGGGGTCTGTCCACGACCAAGCGCACGCGCGGCCCCCGCTCCCATTCATTTCTATGGGGCAGACGGAAATAGCCAAGCCAGCGCTCGGCTACTATTTTCGGCGGCCCAATCGAAATGAATGGAGGGCGGCTGCGCATGCGCAGTGCGCCCTCCGTTTATTTCCCTGCTCCGTTCTCATTGTAGTTGCGGGTCCCAGAGGTCGGACCTGCACCTATCAGACAATGGGGGCATATCCTAGCGATATGCCCCCATTGTCTGAGATGGCAAAAGTACCTTAAGGGATGCGTTTCGCAATTTGCGGACCCATTCAATTTCAATGGGGCTGGAACGGATGCGAATCCACATTTTTTAGGATCCGCAATTCCGTTTCTGAAAAAAATAGAACATGTCCTATTCTTGTCCGCAATTGCGGACCAGAAAAGGCATTTTCTATTATAGTGTCTGTGATGTGCGGTCCGCAATTTGCGGATCGCACATTGCAGGTGTCCGTGTTTTGCGGATCCGCAAAACACTTCCGGACGTGTGAATGGACCCTAAGTTTGCGGGTGTAACGTGAAATAATATGGAAAGGTTTAAGGGGTATGGGCACTGTATTATGGACGAGAGCCCTGATCGCTCACAGCTGTAATGACCCAAACGGACAGTATCTTACATCCTTAAATTGAGGTCAGTTCAGGCCATTCGACCCCCAGTCAGGCCAGGAATATGACCTTCAAATAGAAGCATCCTGTAAATACACAGACATGCAAAACTTCCGGGTAGAGCAAACATGACACACATACCCCAACCTACGAAAGCGCTCGGTCTGGTAAGGGGTGAAGTACTCAGGCAGACTTTCCGATATGTAAAACTCTATTTTGGAGGAGATCATGTACTGATGAGCGAGCAGCTGCAGCTTCCGGATCCGGCATCTCTCTACCATTTGGATGACGATCTCCTGAGGATACTGACAAAACCTGCAGAAAAAGACAATACAGTAACTAAAACGACACTGCACTTGTGGTGGCTGCCGATAAAATAAATGATTGGTGCACAGACAGTCCGTTATATATGGGATAGTGTACCCCACGCGGTAAATTGGAACGGCAAAGAAATACTTGACCATATTAATAAAAATACCGCAGTGCAAGGGTCCATTCACACGACCGCAAAATGGGTCCGCATCCGTTCCGCACTTTTGCGGAACAGGTGCGGACCCCTTCATTTTCAGTGGGGCCGGAATGTGCTGTCCACATTTGCGGATCTGCACTTCTGTTCCACAAAAAAATAGAACATGTCCTATTCTTGTCCAAGAAAAGGCATTTTCTATGAGAGTGCCAGCAATGTGCGGTCCGCAAAATGTGAAAACGCACATTGCCGGTGTCCGTGTTTTGCGGATCACCCTGATTTTAGATTACTATCTACAGTGATACATGAGTGTTCCTGCGAGCGCCATGGCCTTCTCACAGCTTTTCCTAGGCCAGTGACGACACGTTCTCAATGTACGGCACTGTGCGAGTGCTGATGCCTTCTCAAGATGCTGATCGGTGGAGGTCCCAGGTGTCGGACCCCCACCGATCAGATACTGATGACCTATCCACAAGGTAAGTGACCAGTTAAAAAATCTTGGAAAATCCCCTTAATACTTCAAAGTGGGAAAACGGTAAAACATGGCAATCTTTGTACTCACTTTGGGGATCTCCAGCCGCTGACTGTAGGAGCATGAACCATCAACTCTTTGGCGCTAAATCCATCCTCGTGGCCAGAGGAGCTGACCACAACAAATCCTATCTTGTGTGGCATGCTGGAGGTTTGCAGACCCTGCAAAAAAAAAAAAAAAAAAAGACACGGTAAGGATGGTCTGGACACAGATGTACAGTGCTGCAGAGCCAAGACAGGCAGGAAGCGTATGAGACACGGTAAGGGTGGTATGGACTAATGACACAGATGTACAGTGCTGCAGAGCCAAGACAGGCAGGAAGCGTATGAGACACGGTACATCATTTATACAGGGTAGGGTCCTGCATCTTAACCTAGGAGGATGTGCTGCACCAGTGATCTCCAGGACGTGGTTCTCCAGGTGTTGCAAAACTACAACTCCCAGCATGCAGTCGGACACAGATCTATCAGATCTTTATAGAAAGTAGATGCCTGACAGATGTCATGCCCTTCTGGAGAGCACATGGCCGGCCCCTACAGAGCACAGTCTATACCATAGGTAACCCACTGGGGGCGGTCTACAGTTATTACTACAGTCGCATGGTTTGTGAGTCGCACCCACAGCAGCAGCCACATAGCCGCGCGCCTCCATATGGCCCGCAGCTTTGTAATGGATTTACTGAAATCTGGGCAAATCCTGTCAATTGACATGTGCTCGAGCGACAGAGCGTACAGCGTCACGACTGCTGGAGCGACAGAGCGTACAGCGTCACGACTGCTGGAGCGACAGAGCGTAAAGGGACACGACTGCTGGAGCGACAGAGCGTAAAGGGACACGACTGCTGGAGCGACAGAGAGTACAGCGACACGACTGCTGGAGTGACAGAGCGTAAAGGGACACGACCGCTGGAGAGACAGAGCGTACAGCGACACGACTGCTGGAGAGACAGAGAGTACAGCGACACGACTGCTGGAGAGACAGAGAGTACAGCGACACGACTGCTGGAGAGACAGAGAGTACAGCGACACGACTGCTGGAGAGACAGAGAGTACAGCGACACGACTGCTGGAGCGACAGAGAGTACAGCGACACGACTGCTGGAGCGACAGAGCGTAAAGGGACACGACTGCTGGAGCGACAGAGCGTAAAGGGACACGACTGCTGGAGAGACAGAGAGTACAGCGACACGACTGCTGGAGTGACAGAGCGTAAAGGGACACGACTGCTGGAGCGACAGAGTACAGCGACACGACTGCTGGAGAGACAGAGAGTACAGCGACACGACTGCTGGAGCGACAGAGCGTAAAGGGACACGACTGCTGGAGCGACAGAGCGTAAAGGGACACGACTGCTGGAGAGACAGAGAGTACAGCGACACGACTGCTGGAGTGACATAGCGTAAAGGGACACGACTGCTGGAGAGACAGAGAGTACAGCGACACGACTGCTGGAGCGACAGAGCGTAAAGGGACACGACTGCTGGAGCGACAGAGAGTACAGCGACACGACTGCTGGAGAGAGACAGCGTACAGCGACACGACTGCTGGAGCGACAGAGCGTACAGCGTCACGACTGCTGGAGCGACAGAGCGTAAAGGGACACGACTGCTGGAGCGACAGAGCGTAAAGGGACACGACTGCTGGAGAGACAGAGAGTACAGCGACACGACTGCTGGAGTGACAGAGCGTAAAGGGACACGACTGCTGGAGCGACAGAGAGTACAGCGACACGACTGCTGGAGCGACAGAGCGTAAAGGGACACGACTGCTGGAGCGACAGAGCGTAAAGGGACACGACTGCTGGAGAGACAGAGAGTACAGCGACACGACTGCTGGAGTGACATAGCGTAAAGGGACACGACTGCTGGAGAGACAGAGAGTACAGCGACACGACTGCTGGAGCGACAGAGCGTAAAGGGACACGACTGCTGGAGCGACAGAGAGTACAGCGACACGACTGCTGGAGAGAGACAGCGTACAGCGACACGACTGCTGGAGCGACATAGCGTAAAGGGACACGACTGCTGGAGCGACAGAGAGTACAGCGACACGACTGCTGTAGAGAGACAGCGTACAGAGACACGACCGCTGGAGAGAGACAGCGTACAGCGACACGACCGCTGGAGAGAGACAGCGTACAGCGACACGACTGCTGGAGAGACAGCGTACAGCGACACGACTGCTCGAGCGACAGAGCGTATAGCGACACGACTGCTGGAGCGACAGAGCGTAAAGGGACACGACTGCTGGAGAGACAGAGTACAGCGACACGACTGCTGGAGAGACAGAGAGTACAGCGACACGACTGCTGGAGAGAGACAGCGTACAGAGACACGACTGCTGGAGAGAGACAGCGTACAGCGACACGACTGCTGGAGAGAGACAGCGTACAGCGACACGACTGCTGGAGAGAGACAGCGTACAGCGACACGACTGCTGGAGAGAGACAGCGTACAGCGACACGACTGCTGGAGAGAGACAGCGTACAGCGACACGACTGCTGGAGAGAGACAGCGTAAAGGGACACGACTGCTGGAGAGACAGAGTACAGCGACACGACTGCTGGAGAGAGACAGCGTACAGCGACACGACTGCTGGAGAGAGACAGCGTACAGCGACACGACTGCTGGAGAGACAGAGAGTACAGCGACGCGACTGCTGGAGAGAGACAGCGTACAGCGACACGACTGCTCGAGCGACAGAGCGTACAGCGACACGACTGCTGGAGCGACAGAGCGATAAAGGGACACGACTGCTGGAGAGACAGAGAGTACAGCGACACGACTGCTGGAGAGACAGAGAGTACAGCGACACGACTGCTGGAGAGAGACAGCGTACGAGACACGACTGCTGGAGAGAGACAGCGTACAGAGACACGACTGCTGGAGAGAGACAGCGTACAGAGACACGACTGCTGGAGAGAGACAGCGTACAGAGACACGACCGCTGGAGAGAGACAGCGTACAGCGACACGACTGCTGGAGAGACAGAGAGTACAGCGACACGACTGCTGGAGAGACAGAGCGTACAGAGACACGACCGCTGGAGAGAGACAGCGTACAGCGACACGACTGCTGGAGAGACAGAGAGTACAGCGACACGACTGCTGGAGAGAGAGAGCGTACAGAGACACGACCGCTGGAGAGAGACAGCGTACAGCGACACGACTGCTGGAGAGACAGAGAGTACAGCGACACGACTGCTGGAGAGACAGAGAGTACAGCGACACGACTGCTGGAGAGACAGAGAGTACAGCGACACGACTGCTGGAGAGAGACAGCGTACAGCGACACGACTGCTGGAGAGACAGAGAGTACAGCGACGCGACTGCTGGAGAGACAGAGAGTACAGCGACACGACTGCTGGAGAGAGACAGCGTACAGAGACACGACCGCTGGAGAGAGACAGCGTCACGACTGCTGGAGAGACAGAGCGTACAGAGACACGACCGCTGGAGAGAGACAGCGTACAGCGACACGACTGCTGGAGAGACAGAGAGTACAGCGACACGACTGCTGGAGAGACAGAGCGTACAGCGACACGACTGCTGGAGAGAGACAGCGTACAGAGACGCGACCGCTGGAGAGAGACAGCGTACAGCGACACGACTGCTGGAGAGACAGAGCGTACAGCGACACGACTGCTGGAGAGACAGAGCGTACAGCGACACGACTGCTGGAGAGACAGAGCGTACAGCGACACGACCGCTGGAGAGACAGAGAGTACAGCGACACGACCGCTGGAGAGACAGAGAGTACAGCGACACGACCGCTGGAGAGAGACAGCGTACAGAGACACGACCGCTGGAGAGAGACAGCGTACAGCGACACGACTGCTGGAGAGACAGAGAGTACAGCGACACGACCGCTGGAGAGAGACAGCGTCACGACTGCTGGAGAGAGACAGAGCGTACAGCGACACGACTGATGGAGAGAGACAGCGTACAGTGACGCGACTGCTGGAGAGACAGCGACGCGACTGCTGGAGAGACAGCGACGCGACTGCTGGAGAGACAGCGACGCGACTGCTGGAGAGACAGCGACGCGACTGCTGGAGAGACACAGCGTATAGCGACACAACTGTAGCTCAACCGTATTTCATCTTGTATCCAGGCGAGAGGTGGCCCAACAGGAAAAAAAATAAAAACCTTTCAACTGCAGTAATGAGAGTACCACCGCTGATAATAACACGTCTATGACCGCAGTAATGAGAGTACCACCGCTGATAACACGTCTATGACCGCAGTAATGAGAGTACCACCACTGATAACACGTCTTTGACCGCAGTAATGAGAGTACCACCGCTGATAACACGTCTATGACAGCAGTAATGAGAGTACCACCACTGATAACGTAGTGACCTCCTCTGGAATGTTCTGCACCCACATAATCTTATAGCACCCATATAACCATATAGCACGCATACCATCACATAGCACCCACATAATCACATAGCACACATATAATTACATAGCACCCACATGATCACATAGCACCCACATGATCACATAGCACCCACATGATCACATAGCACCCACATGATCACATAGCACCCACATGATCACATAGCACCCACATGATCACATAGCACCCACATAACCATATAGCACCCACATAACCATATAGCACCCACACCATCACATAGCACCCACACCATCACATAGCACCCACATGATCACATAGCACCCATATAACCACATAGCACCCACACCATCATATAGCACCCACACCATCACATAGCACCTACAGTACAGGGAGCACGGATGGACCTCAGGCTGCGCCTCCGGGCACCACACAAGGGCGGCAGCAGAACGGCCTCCCCTCTGTGCCCGGACAGCACCCAGAAGCCCTACAGAGAATACCCACAGTGTTACTCTCCTCAGCCCTGTGCCCAGGACATTACCCTGCGGGCGCTAGCTCCTCTTCACCATCTCCATAACCACCGCTTGACAACAGTCTCCAACCGATAGGGATTGTGGGATGTGTAGTCCAATAGCGATGGCTACTTGGGCTTGTGCGCATGTGCTCTCTGCCCCTCTAGCTACCGCGCATGCGTTTCATGTTAACAGCCTGGAAGGCAGCGGTCTTTTGCTGGCAAATTGTTAGATTGCGCATGCGCCATAGGAAGCTGTCGGAAATGTACAGCGGAATATGGTGTTGTGAAAGAGATATTAATCTCCTATTATGGGCAGCCATTCCTCTACCCAGAAGCACATGAAGATTTTTAAAATAAGGACACTGCAAGGGGGTAACAAGTATGGAATTGGCTGCAGGAACCTGAGGGAACTTCTGGAGAAAGGCTGTAAGAAGTTCCAGGTACAATAAGATACATGTCTTGTGTGTGTTCACATGCTGCAGATTTGTTGCTGAAATCGTTGCCATGCAGTAATCTGCAAACCCCTGCCATTACTAGTACAACGACCGCACAGGCTGGATCCGTACAGCGCCCATACGTCACACGGCCGTGGAATTTCCGCATCAAAATCCATGTTTTGCATTCCTTTTTTGTCTAATTTTGAAGCGGGTTTGCCCACGGCCGTATGTATATTGCGGTCCGCAAAAAAAATTTGTGTGACGTCCGTGTTACATGTTTTTTTTTTTTTTTGCCGATCCATTGTAACAATGCCTGTCCTTGTCCGCAAAACAGACAAGAATAGGACATGTTCTTTTTTTTTTTTTTTATGGACACGGAACGCGCATTTCCATTTTTTTTCCAAGCCCCATTAAAATTGAATGGTTCCGCATACAGACCTGTAAAAAATACGTTTGTGTGCATGAGCCCTTAGGCAGGGTACATCAGACCACACGGGGGTGCGAGCCGCAGCATTTTTCCAATAGATCCTTTAAAACGGACTGTTTATTGGTAGTGGCCGCACAGTTTTGCAGATAAACCTGTATACTTTCACACTTGCGGCAGGCAGTTCCGTCGCCGGAACTGCCTGCCGGATCAGGCAAACCGTATGCCAACTGAATGCATTTTAAGACTGATCAGGATCCTGATCCGTCTCACAAATGCATTGCAAGAACGGATCCGTCTGTCCGTTTGTCATATGGACAAACGGATCCGTAACGATTTTTTTTTCACATTCCGGTATTCGGCATTCCGGTATTTTGAATGCCGGATCCAGCACTAATAAATTCCTATGGAAAAAAATGGCGGATCCGGCTGTCAGGCAAGTCTTCAGTATTTTTGGCCGGAGATAAAACCGTAGCATGCGGTATTATCTCCGTCCTGAAAAGGCAAAAAGACTGAACTGAAGACGTCCTGATGCATCCTGAACGGATTGCTCTCCATTCATAGGGATAAAACTGATCAGTTCTTTTCCGGTATAGGGCCTCTAGGACGGAACTCAGTGCCGGAAAAAAAAACGCTAGTGTGAAATTACCCTTAGCAACAGACTGACAATCCATTTCTAAGGATCTTTTAGAAAACTGCTGCATGTAGCGCCGCCACACAGATTATGGTCACGTCTGGACCCCTCACCAGCGACCCCCTTCTACCCTTATAGATTATTATGTATCATCCAGACACGGGGCATTCCATTTACAAGGTGTCCATAAAATGTCAGCAGCCGCTGTCCAGCCGCACGTACCCTACATCCGCCTAGATGTGGGTACAGTAGGCACTACTATTCTAGCCCTGTTTACAGTGCAGCAGACCCATGACAGGTCACCAAAGGCATGTGGCGTGGATGGACAGAAAGCCTCGAGGGTGCAGAGACATTGTGGATGCCACGTGGCTTCTCTATAAAGCCAAACTGCAAAGTCGTGTAGTGTAAGGGCCTGTTCACACGGCCGATTTGGACGCTGTCAAACTCAGCCCAGTACTCCGGGGCAGAAACCACTGCGGTTTCTGCCACGATTGTTAATTTTGCGTGCCATGGACCCGATCTCGACCACTCAATGGAGCTAAAGCATCCGGTCAATAATACAACCGTCTGCATCCGATCGGATCTGGTTGTATTATCTCCAAAATAAACCCATTGTGAGTCAGTGGCCGCCGAAAAAACAGATCCAGCACCATTGATTTAAATTGTGTGTCACGTCAGATCCATCTTGCTCAGTATCCCTTGATGACGCACACACATTGGTTTTATGTACGTAATGGGAACGAAACGGCACAGAAGACATTTGTGCGCTCCGTTCAAGTTTGTTCAGTTTTGTCTCCATTGAAAATAAATGGGGAGAAAACTGAAGTGTTTTGCTGCAGTTCTGAGATCCTGTGACGGATCTCAAAACCGTACAGCGAAACACAGTTGTGACAGTAGCCTGCGAGCCGACAGCCGCTGTGGCTTCAAGCAGCGACTGTCTGGACAACATTCACAGCTTAAGGCCTCTTTCACACGAGCGAGAATTCTGCGCGGGTGCAATGCATGATACGAACGCGTTGTGCCCGCACGGAATCCGGACCCATTCATTTAAATGGGTGTGTGTAGATGAGCGGTGGTTTTCACGCATCACTTATGCATTGCGTGAAAATTGCAGCATGTTCTATATTCAGCGATTTTTACGCATCGCTTCTATCACCCATAGAAGTGATTGTAGCTGCATGAAAATCACATCGCATCTGCAAGCAAGTGCGGATGCAATGAAATTTTCATGGACGGTTACTAAGAGATGTTGTTTGTAAGTATTCCATTTTTTATCACGCGCGTGCAAAACGCAGTAAATCGCATTGCACCCGTGTGATAAAAATGAAACTGAGCGCGATCGTAAACAAAAATGAATGGCTTTGTTTGCGAAATCGCTCCGTTTTCACTGAACACATCTGAAAGCATCCGGACATAATCCAGACACGCTCGTCTGCAAGGCGCCTAAGGGCTCATGTACACGGCCGCTACCCGGCCGTGGCTGTATTGCCCGCATCACTTGAATTGGTCCGCAATCCGGGAGATGCGGAACGGAGGCACGGATTGGAAGCCCACGGAAGCACTACGGAGTGCTACCGTGGGTTTACTGTACGTGCCTCCGGACGGTGTGAACCATCGGTGGCAGATCGCGGGCACCATTTAAGTGAATGGGTCCGTGATCCGCATGCGGCTGCCCCACGGTCGGTGCCTTTGCATTGTGGACTGCAAATTGCGGTCCGCAGCACGGGCATGGAGCCCTTACGTTTGTGGGCATGAGCCTTAAAATAAAGGGGATGGCAGGCACCAGGCGGAGTTTTGGCACAGTGTCCGCGCCAACATTTTGCTGGTAAATTCTACCGTCGGAATGAGCCCCTAGACGCGCACAGGACAGACAGAATGAAGTGCTATTTTGTTGCTACATTTAAACAAATTATATACTAAACTGTAACCAAATTGAAAAAGATAGATAGACACAGATTTCTAAATCACTAAAGCTATCCATGGTGCTGGAATCGGATCCTGACCCAGCATTGTCTGTACCCTATGGCACTGAGCTGTGATGATTCTACTACTACTCCCTTCATGTCCTAACTGCGCACAGTATACAGTACAGACCAAAAGTTTGGACACACCTTCTCATTCAAAGAGTTTTCTTTATTTTCATGACTATAAAAATTGTAGATTCACACTGAAGGCATCAAAACTATGAATTAACACATGTGGAATTATATACATAACAAAAAAGTGTGAAACAACTGAAAATATGTCATATTCTAGGTTCTTCAAAGTACCCACCTTTTGCTTTGATTACTGCTTTGCACACTCTTGGCATTCTCTTGATGAGCTTCAAGAGTTAGTCACCTAAAAAAGGTTTTCACTTCACAGGTGTGCCCTGTCAGGTTTTCATAGTCTTAAAAATAAATAAAACTCTTTGAATGAGAAGGTGTGTCCAAACTTTTGGTCTGTACTGTATATGCCAGTGTTGTGTGTACAGGGGCACTGCCATAGGCACTCCGTGTGTTAGCATATGATCCCTTTGTATGGCACCATATTATATTATTCTGCTGTTTCCATGATACGTCATACATGGAAAGCGGCACAATTTTCCTTCTGTTGGATTCCACACACAAAAACTCCATAGGAAATAAATCAAAGTCATCTCATAGAATACGTACCTTACTGTAATACAGTGACACGGATGAGTCCAATCTCTGTCCTAGTTTAGAAACCTTCTAATTTATCGTGATCATATTACTTGTAGCTGCCTCTTAAGAGCGCTCGGGTCTGTTTGTATGAAGATGGCACAGAATTAAGTGATGAATACCTGAGGAATCTTCCGGATAACACAGAACTTGTCTTTCTGACTCCTGGACAGACCTGGGATGGATGTGAGTATTATACATTGCTGCTTATAGATGATCTAAGGCTACTTTCACACTAGCATTTCTATTTTCTGGTATTGAGATCCGTCATAGGGTCTCAATACCGGGAAAAAAAACGCTTCCGTTTTCTCCCCATTCATTGTCAATGGAGACAAAACTGAACTGAACAGAACGCTCCAAAATGCATTCCGTTCGGTTTGGTTGCATTCTTATTCCGGAGAGCAAACCGCAGCATGCTGCGGTTTTCTTTCCGTCATGGGATGTGGAGCAAGACGGATGACCCACAATGCAAGTCAATGGGGACGGATCCGTTTTCTCTGACACAATAGAAAACTGATCCGTCCCCCATTGACTTTCAGTGGAGTTCATGACGGATCCGTCTTGGCCATGTTAAAGGTAATACAACTGGATCCGTTCATAACGGGTGCAGATGGTTGTATTATCAGTAACGGAAGCGTTTTTACTGAACCCTGCCGGATCTGGCAAAAACGCTAGTGTGAAGGTAGCCTTAAAAGGTAAGTAATTCGGCCACCATGAGTGCAGATCAGATCTATTTAGAATGAATCGTATCTAGCCTTAGGGTGGACGTCGTTAGATGACCATACACATTAGAAGTAGATCAGCTGGACTGCTTGACCATCTAATATGTGACCTGTATGGAGGAGCCTCCTGACTCTCCTCAAGTAGCAGATGGTGGGGAAGATAAAGATCGGGCTGACGGCTCACATCATACCCCGATGTTTTCAGGGAGATAATCTGCCACTGAAGAGTCTGGCACTCACTTAAAGGAGTTTTCTAGGAGCTTAAAGGGGTTGTCTGGGCTATTAATATTGATGACCTTTCCTCAGGATAAGTCATCAATATCAGATAAGCTGTATGAAGGGTAGGCGCGCACAGTGTGCCGTCTCCTGTCTCTCTTACTGCTCACCGCTGCTATGTCTATGTGCACACTGCGCAAAGCCTTTCCTTCATACAGTTGGACCCCCCCCCCCCCCCCCCGCCAATCTGATATTGATGACCAATTCTGGGGGTCCAACTCCCAGCTCCCCTGCCAATCAGCAGTTTGAAAAGGCTGCGGCGCTCTGGCACTGCGGTCTCTTCCCAGACCAGTGATGTCTCATTCATTGGTTTCATTCATTGGTCTATTTGCAGCACAGTCTTCTTCAAATGAATGGACCTGGGCTGCAATACCAAGGAGAGCAGTTATACAATGTATGGCGCTGGAGCATAGTAAGCTGTGAGGAGGCTGCAGCGGTAATCGGAGCACCGCAGCCTCTTCAAACATCTGATTGGCGGGGGCGCTAGGAGTCGAACCCCCAAAGACCAGATATTGATGACTTATTCTGAGGAAAGGCCATCAATATTAACCCCCTGGAAAGTCCCTTTGACTCCCTGTTCAGAACACATGCGCGCTTCGTCGAGCTGAGCGTGCATGTGTTGGGGGGGATCAGGAGACATGGCTGAACGAGTGGTAAACCAATGGGAATTTCCTGTACAGAGCTACTTTTGCTCTTGATGATGAAACATGATCACTTTGAGTCTTTGACATTGCAGAATGTCCAGAGCTTAAAGGGGTTTTCCAAGACTTTAATACTGATGACCTATATCTGATCGGTGGCGGTCTGACCCCCAGGACCCCTGCCGATCAGCTGTTTGAAAAGGCAGCGGCCCTGCTGTGAGCGCCAAGGTCTGCTTTCCCTAGGCCGAGTGACTTCATGTTCATGTGTCACATCATCTAGGAGCAACTCAGCCCCCTTTAAGTAAATGAGCGCGATTCCGAGCACAGCTGCTATACAATGTACAGCGCTGTGCTTGGTAAGCTGCAAGAAGGCTGCGGCACTCACAGGAACGCCGGTGCCTTCTCAAACAGCTTTTCAGCGGGGGTCCCAGGTGTCGGACCCCCATCGATCAGATACTGATGACTTAGGCTCCATTCACACGTCCGCAATTGTGGTCCACATCCGTTCCGCAATTTTGCAGAACTGGTGCAGACCCATTTATTCTCTATGGGGCTGGAAGAGATGCGGACAGCACACTATGTGCTGTCTGCATCCGCATTTCCGGAGCACGCCGCCGATCTTCCGGTCCGCGACTCCGGAAAAAAATAGAGCATGTCCTATTGGCCACAATTGCGGACAAGAATAGGCATTTCTATGGGGTGCCGGCCGGGTGTGTTGCGTATCCGCAATACACTACGGACGTGTGAATGGACCCTAATCTCTGAGTGAAGTTTGTTCTCTGTGAGACCTGGGCTCAGCGGAACCCTTTGCCTTCTGTGGGTAACAGAGAATCACTACTAAACCCAATAGTCTGTCTACTAATATTTTTCTATTTCTTTTTGTTTTGCTGGGAAAAAAAAGTTGTCACCGACATCGGCCGCTTGCTAAATGCATTTTACACACGACAGACAGATGTTACTGAAGCCGCCAGAAAGCTGCTGACCGATGAGCAGGCTCCACAGAGGAGGAAGATTCTGGTGGACTTTATTCAGAACCTGAATGAAAATATCTTGGCTGAAAACCGGGAAGACGACAAATCTTGGTTTGAAGGTTTGTGGAGGTTTTCTGTACTAAAAAGGGGTTGTCTCGCCCAGACCTTGGTAGGGTTAGGTAGGCTATCTCACCAATGTCTGATAGATGGGGATCCCACCTCTTTAACCCCTACCCATCAGAAGAAGTAGAAGGGGTCCTAGGAAAATGTTGTCCCATTGTGACATGGTGACATTGCTTTCCAATCATCTTTCACCCTTGTGATCAGCAGAGATTGCAGGAAGACCCCACAGATCGGGCGTTGACTGTTTTTATAGATTTTTCACATAAAGAAAAATGCATAGCAAATGAGTAGCGCAGATAGTCGGTTTTCTCCCAGCCTTATGGTCTTCTTCTCTCTGCTAGGAATAGAGCCGCGTTACAAGAACAAGTCCAGCTACATGAGGAGCAGCTGTGAAAGCAGAGTCCGCAGTTATATGAAGGAGGTAACATCCCATACACTTGAAGCCAGTTCACACAGAGTTTTGGTGCTGATTTTGGATCTTTTCCGCCCCAAAATCGTCTCCGAAAAAATGCCTTAAAGCGGACCTGTCCCCGCTCCTGACATGCCAGTTTTAATAGCGAAGTCTGAAATGGCAGCACTGATTGGATAGTCAGACTGTGCAGGGACCCCCCCCCCCCCCCCCCAACTGGTTAACACCCTGTACCCGTACTGCAGACTGCTGGCAATTCATTCATAACTTCTAGCAGGAATAATAGAGGAATGGCACAACATAGAGCCATAGGAATAGTTGCTCCAGAATTGGTATTACATGGGGAATGCATGTATCTATTAAAACAGACAAGTCAGGAGAGGGGACAGGGCCTCTTTAAAACAGCCTGCCATTCATGTCAATAGGAATCAGCCCTTGCTTCTCTATCTTGGGGTGGAACCCGCACAGAATTTCCCATTGAAATGAATGGGAAGCATCAAAAACCAGCTGGGATGACCATGGACTACATGAGTATCCATTTCTTTTAGTGGGTGCCCGATGGGGATAACAGGCGATTGCATCCAGCGGCTCAGGTTCTGGGGCGCTGTCATATTACAGGGAGTTCTGATATCCTCTGGCCATTCCCTTTAACCCCTCAGTGACCACCCATACATGTTTTTACAGCGGTCACTAAGGGGCCTTAGGCTGGGCCGACGTGTTTTTACGGCGGCCCAGTCTAAGCGCTGCACGGCTCCACCGTGCAGCGGGGAGCGCGGACCTGGCTCTCAAATGAGAGTCGGGGCCCTGCTCTAACAGCCCGGACCGGCAGAAGTGCCGATCCGGGCTGTTTAACCCTTTACATGCCGGGCGCAATGGCGCCCGCTGTATGTAAAGTGGTGACAGAGGGAGCGGACTCCCTCCATCTCCCATCAGCACCCCGAAAATGCGATCGTGGGGTGCTGATGTGTTGGGAAGCTTACCTCGCTTCCGATCAGGGCCCCGAGCCTGTCTTCAGTTCTCTCCAGCAGGCTGTGCCTCTCTGGCGCAGCCTGCTGGTCAATCTTTGAATAGCATTGCTATTGAAATGTAATGCATTATAGAGATAATGCATTACATTTTAAAAGCAATCAAAATACTGTATATTGTAGTCCCCTTGTGGGACTTTTAAGTAGTAAAAAAAATAGAAAAAAAAATACACATTTATTAAATAAAAAAATTCCATAAAATAAAAAATATGCTTTTTTTTCCATTGAAAATACGCTTTTTAATGAAAAAAATTGCAAAAAGAAAATATCCCCCATATGTTTGGTATTGCCGCGTCCGTAACGACCCGGACCACATAAATATTACATAAATTATCCCCTATGGTGAACGCCGCAAAAAAAAATGACAGAATTTTTAATTTATTCCTAGTTTCCACTGAAAAAAACGTAATAACAAGCGATCAAAAAGCGGCATTTACTCCAAAATGATACCAATGAAAAATACAAGTTGTCCCTTAAAAATCAAGCGCTCACACAACTCCATAGAAAAAAAAAAAAAAGTTATGGGTCTTGTGAAGTGGCAATGCAAAATCATTTTTTGGGTTAATAAAAGGGGTTTTATAGGAAAAAAAAAAGTAGTAAAACTTAAAAAAAAAAATTAACTATAAGTATTTAGTATCACTGTAATCATACTGACCCAGAGAATAAAGATATTATGTTATTTGTACCGAAAAATGAACGCCGTAAAATGTATAATGTAAAAACGCAGTGGCAGTAGTGCTATTTTTCCCCATCTCCCTCCCAGAAAGAGTTAATAAAAGTTAATCAGAAAGTTATGTGTACCCCAAAATAGTGCCATTAAAAACTACAACTTGTCCCGTAAAAAACAAGCCCTCATAAAGCTATATAGACGAAAAAATAAAAAAGTTATAGCTCTTGGAACGAGTCCATGAAAAAAGGAAGAAAAACGCTTGGTCATAAAGGCCCAAACAGGCTTGGTCACTAAGGGGTTAATGGCTGTGAAACACAGAAGCCTAAATTCTTTAAAGGGGATTTCCAGCTCTAACAAAATCACAAGAATATGGCTAGAGGTCTGACCCCCACGATTTTTAGAATCGAGGCGCCCACAGAACAGAGCGCATCCTTTTGTTGTTTTTGAGTTGCACAAATAAAATGCTGGAGAGGCCCGGACCTTCATTCTGGTGATTGGTGAGGACCCCTGCAGTGAGACCCCCACCAATCAATAGCATATTCTGATATACTTGATAGGCTACATACATGCTGCTTTTCTTTCCACAGAGAGAAGCCATCCTCTGTTCCATTATACGTATACTGTAAAAATCTCACTTGCCAGTTGCCACCACTAGGGGGAAGGATCTGTATACATATCCAATGACCTAAATTTTACATTGGTCCCTAGTAGGGATGAGCAAACTCAAACTGTATAGTTCGGGTTCGTACCGAATTTTGGGGTGTCCGTGACACGGACCCGAAGCCGGACATTTTCGTAAAAGTCCGGGTTCGGTGTTCGTCGCTTTCTTGGCGCTTTTGTGACGCTTTCTTGGCGCTTTTTGAAAGGCTGCAAAGCAGCCAATCAACAAGCGTCATACTACTTGCCCCAAGAGGCCATCACAGCCATGCCTACTATTGGCATGGCTGTGATTGGCCAGAGCACCATGTGACCCAGCCTCTATTTAAGCTGGAGTCACATAGCGCCGCCCGTCACTCTGCTCTGATTAGCGTAGGGAGAGGTTGCGGCTGCGACAGTAGGGCGAGATTAGGCAGATTAACTCCTCCAAAAGACTTGATTATTGATCGATCTGCAGCTGTGCATCATTGAGCTGCTGATACTCAATTGCTCACTGTTTTTAGGCTGCCCAGACCGTTTGTCAGTCACATTTTTCTGGGGTGATCGGCGGCCATTTTGTGTCTTGTGGTGCGCCAGCACAAGCTGCGACCAAGTGCATTTAACCCTCAGTAGTGTGGTTGGTCAAGCTGTCACACCAAGTGCATTTAACCAGCAATAGTCTGTTTATTTTTTGGCCATATACTACATCAGGGGCAAGCTGCGCCTGTCACCAAGTGCATTTAACCCTCAATGGTGTGGTTGTTTTTTGGCTAAAGCCTACATCAGGGTGAAGCTGTCACACCAAGTGCATTTAACCAGCAATAGTCTGTTCATTTTTTGGCCATATACTAAATCAGGGGCAAGCTGCGCCCGTCACCAAGTGCATTTAACCCTCAGTAGTGTGGTTGGTCAAGCTATCACACCAAGTGCATTTAACCAGCAATAGTCTGTTCATTTTTTGGCCATATACTACATCAGGGGCAAGCTGCGCCCGTCACCAAGTGCATTTAACCCTCAGTAGTGTGGTTGGTCAAGCTGTGACACCAAGTGCATTTAACCAGCAATAGTCTGTTCATTTTTTGGCCATATACTACATCAGGGGCAAGCTGCGCCCGTCACCAAGTGCATTTAACCCTCAGTAGTGTGGTTGGTCAAGCTATCACACCAAGTGCATTTAACCAGCAATAGTCTGTTCATTTTTTGGCCATATACTAAATCAGGGGCAAGCTGCGCCCGTCACCAAGTGCATTTAACCAGCAATAGTCTGTTCATTTTTTGGCCATATACTACATCAGGGGCAAGCTGCGCCCGTCACCAAGTGCATTTAACCCTCAGTTGTGTGGTTGGTCAATCTATCACACCAAGTGCATTTAACCAGCAATAGTCTGTTCATTTTTTGGCCATATACTAAATCGGGGGCAAGCTGCACCTGTCACCAAGTGCATTTAACCCTCAATGGTGTGGTTGTTTTTTGGCTAAAGCCTACATCAGGGTGAAGCTGTCACACCAAGTGCATTTAACCAGCAATAGTCTGTTCATTTTTTGGCCATATACTAAATCAGGGGCAAGCTGCGCCCGTCACCAAGTGCATTTAACCCTCAGTAGTGTGGTTGGTCAAGCTATCACACCAAGTGCATTTAACCAGCAATAGTCTGTTCATTTTTTGGCCATATACTACATCAGGGGCAAGCTGCGCCCGTCACCAAGTGCATTTAACCCTCAGTAGTGTGGTTGGTCAAGCTGTGACACCAAGTGCATTTAACCAGCAATAGTCTGTTCATTTTTTGGCCATATACTACATCAGGGGCAAGCTGCGCCCGTCACCAAGTGCATTTAACCCTCAGTAGTGTGGTTGGTCAAGCTATCACACCAAGTGCATTTAACCAGCAATAGTCTGTTCATTTTTTGGCCATATACTAAATCAGGGGCAAGCTGCGCCCGTCACCAAGTGCATTTAACCCTCAGTAGTGTGGTTGGTCAAGCTGTGACACCAAGTGCATTTAACCAGCAATAGTCTGTTCATTTTTTGGCCATATACTACATCAGGGGCAAGCTGCGCCCGTCACCAAGTGCATTTAACCCTCAGTAGTGTGGTTGGTCAAGCTGTGACACCAAGTGCATTTAACCAGCAATAGTCTGTTCATTTTTTGGCCATATACTACATCAGGGGCAAGCTGCGCCCGTCACCAAGTGCATTTAACCCTCAGTAGTGTGGTTGGTCAAGCTATCACACCAAGTGCATTTAACCAGCAATAGTCTGTTCATTTTTTGGCCATATACTAAATCAGGGGCAAGCTGCACCTGTCACCAAGTGCATTTAACCCTCAGTAGTGTGGTTGGTCAAGCTGTGACACCAAGTGCATTTAACCAGCAATAGTCTGTTCATTTTTTGGCCATATACTACATCAGGGGCAAGCTGCGCCTGTCACCAAGTGCATTTAACCAGCAATAGTGTGGTTATTTTTTGGCCATATCCCAGTCTAATTCTGTCACTAAATCCATACCGGTCACCCAGCGCCTAAATACTAGGCCTCAAATTTATATCCCGCTAAATCTGTCGTTACCGCTGTACTGTTGTGGCTTGGCAAGTTATTTAGTGTCCGTCAAAGCACATTTTTTGTTAAGGGTTGAAATACAATTCCCAATTTAGCAATTTCATAATTTAGTGGTTTCTGCTATATCAGAGCTATTTGAAATCTATCCCTAAAAGGGTATATAATATTCAAGGTGCACATAGGGTCATTCAGAATAACTTCACACACACGCTACTGTGCATTTCCAAGTCCAATTCTGTTAGTAAATCCATACCGGTCACCCAGCGCCTAAATACTAGGCCTCAAATTTATATCCCGCTAAATCTCTCGTTACCGCTGTCCTGTTGTGGCTGGGAAAGTTATTTAGTGTCCGTCAAAGCACATTTTTTGTTCTGGGTTGAAATACAATTCCCAATTTAGCAATTTCATAATTTAGTGGTTTCTGCTATATCAGAGCTATTTGAAATCTATCCCTAAAAGGGTATATAATATTCAAGGTGCACATAGGGTCATTCAGAATAACTTCACACACACGCTACTGTGCATTTCCAAGTCTAATTCTGTTAGTAAATCCATACCGGTCACCCAGCGCCTAAATACTAGGCCTCAAATTTATATCCCGCTGAATTTGAATACAATACATTGGACCAAATAATATTTTTGTTGTTGTGGTGAACCATAACAATGAGGAAAACATCTAGTAAGGGACGCGGACGTGGACATGGTCGTGGTGATGTTAGTGGACCCTCTGGTGCTGGGAGAGGACGTGGCCGTTCTGCCACATCCACACGTCCTAGTGTACCAACTACCTCAGGTCCCAGTAGCCGCCAGAATTTACAGCGATATATGGTGGGGCCCAATGCCGTTCTAAGGATGGTAAGGCCTGAGCAGGTACAGGCATTAGTCAATTGGGTGGCCGACAGTGGATCCAGCACGTTCACATTATCTCCCACCCAGTCTTCTTCAGAAAGCGCACAGATGGCGCCTGAAAACCAACCCCATCAGTCTGTCACATCACCCCCATGCATACCAGGGAAACTGTCTGGACCTCAAGTTATGCAGCAGTCTCTTATGCTGTTTGAAGACTCCGCTGGCAGGGTTTCCCAAGGGCATCCACCTAGCCCTTCCCCAGCGGTGAAAGACATAGAATGCACTGACGCACAACCACTTATGTTTCCTGATGATGAGGACATGGGAATACCACCTCAGCAAGTCTCTGATGATGACGAAACACAGGTGCCAACTGCTGTGTCTTTCTGCAGTGTGCAGACTGAACAGGAGGTCAGGGATCAAGACTGGGTGGAAGACGATGCAGGGGACGATGAGGTCCTAGACCCCACATGGAATGAAGGTCGTGCCACTGACTTTGACAGTTCGGAGGAAGAGGCAGTGGTGAGACCGAGCCAACAGCGTAGCAAAAGAGGGAGCAGTGGGCAAAAGCAGAACACCCGCCGCCAAGAGACTCCGCCTGCTACTGACCGCCGCCATCTGGGACCGAGCACCCCAAAGGCAGCTTCAAGGAGTTCCCTGGCATGGCACTTCTTCAAACAATGTGCTGACGACAAGACCCGAGTGGTTTGCACGCTGTGCCATCAGAGCCTGAAGCGAGGCATTAACGTTCTGAACCTGAGCACAACCTGCATGACCAGGCACCTGCATGCAAAGCATGAACTGCAGTGGAGTAAACACCTTAAAACCAAGGAAGTCACTCAGGCTCCCCCTGCTACCTCTTCTGCTGCTGCCGCCTCGGCCTCTTCTGCTGCTGCCGCCTCGGCCTCTTCCTCCGCCTCCGGAGGAACGTTGGCACCTGCCGCCCAGCAAACAGGGGATGTACCACCAACACCACCACCACCACCTCCGTCACCAAGCGTCTCAACCATGTCACACGCCAGCGTTCAGCTCTCCATCTCACAAACATTTGAGAGAAAGCGTAAATTCCCACCTAGCCACCCTCGATCCCTGGCCCTGAATGCCAGCATTTCTAAACTACTGGCCTATGAAATGCTGTCATTTAGGCTGGTGGACACAGACAGCTTCAAACAGCTCATGTCGCTTGCTGTCCCACAGTATGTTGTTCCCAGCCGCCACTACTTCTCCAAGAGAGCCGTGCCTTCCCTGCACAACCAAGTATCCGATAAAATCAAGTGTGCACTGCGCAACGCCATCTGTAGCAAGGTCCACCTAACCACAGATACGTGGACCAGTAAGCACGGCCAGGGACGCTATATCTCCCTAACTGCACACTGGGTAAATGTAGTGGCAGCTGGGCCCCAGGCGGAGAGCTGTTTGGCGCACGTCCTTCCGCCGCCAAGGATCGCAGGGCAACATTCTTTGCCTCCTGTTGCCACCTCCTCCTTCTCGGCTTCCTCCTCCTCTTCTTCCACCTGCTCATCCAGTCAGCCACACACCTTCACCACCAACTTCAGCACAGCCCGGGGTAAACGTCAGCAGGCCATTCTGAAACTCATATGTTTGGGGGACAGGCCCCACACCGCACAGGAGTTGTGGCGGGGTATAGAACAACAGACCGACGAGTTGTTGCTGCCGGTGAGCCTCAAGCCCGGCCTGGTGTGTGATAATGGGCGAAATCTCGTTGCAGCTCTGGGACTAGCCAATTTGACGCACATCCCTTGCTTGGCGCATGTGCTGAATTTGGTGGTGCAGAAGTTCATTCACAACTACCCCGACATGTCAGAGCTGCTGCATAAAGTGCGGGCCGTCTGTTCGCGCTTCCGGCGTTCACATCCTGCTGCTGCTCGCCTGTCTGCGCTACAGCGTAACTTCGGCCTTCCCGCTCACCGCCTCATATGCGACGTGCCCACCAGGTGGAACTCCACCTTGCACATGCTGGACAGACTGTGCGAGCAGCAGCAGGCCATAGTGGAGTTTCAGCTGCAGCACGCACGGGTCAGTCGCACTACAGAACAGCACCACTTCACCACCAATGACTGGGCCTCCATGCGAGACCTGTGTGCCCTGTTGCGCTGTTTCGAGTACTCCACCAACATGGCCAGTGGCGATGACGCCGTTATCAGCGTTACAATACCACTTCTATGTCTCCTTGAGAAAACACTTAGGGCGATGATGGAAGAGGAGGTGGCCCAGGAGGAGGAGGAGGAGGAGGAAGAGGGGTCATTTTTAGCACTTTCAGGCCAGTCTCTTCGAAGTGACTCAGAGGGAGGTTTTTGGCAACAGCAGAGGCCAGGTACAAATGTGGCCAGCCAGGGCCCACTACTGGAGGACGAGGAGGAGGAGGAGGAGGTGGAGGAGGATGAGGATGAGGATGAGGATGAAGCATGGTCACAGTGGGGTGGCACCCAACGCAGCTCGGGTCCATCACTGGTGCGTGGCTGGGGGGAAAGGCAGGACGATGACGATACGCCTCCCACAGAGGACAGCTTGTCCTTACCCCTGGGCAGCCTGGCACACATGAGCGACTACATGCTGCAGTGCCTGCGCAACGACAGCAGAGTTGCCCACATTTTAACCTGTGCGGACTACTGGGTTGCCACCCTGCTGGATCCACGCTACAAAGACAATGTGCCCACCTTACTTCCTGCACTGGAGCGTGATAGGAAGATGCGCGAGTACAAGCGCACGTTGGTAGACGCGCTACTGAGAGCATTCCCAAATGTCACAGGGGAACAAGTGGAAGCCCAAGGCCAAGGCAGAGGAGGAGCAAGAGGTCGCCAAGGCAGCTGTGTCAATGCCAGCTCCTTTGAGGGCAGGGTTAGCATGGCAGAGATGTGGAAAACTTTTGTCAACACGCCACAGCTAACTGCACCACCACCTGATACGCAACGTGTTAGCAGGAGGCAACATTTCACTAACATGGTGGAACAGTACATGTGCACACCCCTCCACGTACTGACTGATGGTTCGGCCCCATTCAACTTCTGGGTCTCTAAATTGTCCACGTGGCCAGAGCTAGCCTTTTATGCCTTGGAGGTGCTGGCCTGCCCGGCAGCCAGCGTTTTGTCTGAACGTGTATTCAGCACGGCAGGGGGCGTCATTACAGACAAACGCAGCCGCCTGTCTACAGCCATTGTGGACAAGCTGACGTTCATAAAAATGAACCAGGCATGGATCCCACAGGATCTGTCCGTCCCTTGTCCAGATTAGACATTAACTACCTCCCCTTAACCATATATTATTGGACTCCAGGGCACTTCCTCATTCAATCCTATTTTTATTTTCATTTTACCATTATATTGCGAGGCTACCCAAAGTTGAATGAACCTCTCCTCTGTCTGGGTGCCGGGGCCTAAATATATGCCAATGGACTGTTCCAATGTTGGGTGACGTGAAGCCTGATTCTCTGCTATGACATGCAGAATGATTCTCTGCTGACATGAAGCCAGATCCTCTGTTACGGGACCTCTCTCCTCTGCCTGGGTGCCGGGGCCTAAATATCTGACAATGGACTGTTCCAATGTTGGGTGACGTGAAGCCTCATTCTCTGCTATGACATGCAGACTGATTCTCTGCTGACATGAAGCCAGATTGTCTGTTACGGGACCTCTCTCCTCTGCCTAGGTGCTGGGCCTAAATATATGCCAATGGACTGTTGCAGTGGTGGCTGACGTGAAGCCTCATTCTCTGCTATGACATGCAGACTAATTCTCTGCTGACATGAAGCCAGATTCTCTGTTACGGGACCTCTCTCCTCTGCCTGGGTTCCGGGGCCTAAATATCTGAGAATGGACTGTTCCAGTGGTGGGTGACGGGAAGCCAGATTCTCTGCTATGGGACCTCTCTCCAATTGATTTTGGTTAATTTTTATTTATTTAATTTTTATTTTAATTCATTTCCCTATCCACATTTGTTTGCAGGGGATTTACCTACATGTTGCTGCCTTTTGCAGCCCTCTAGCCCTTTCCTGGGCTGTTTTACAGCCTTTTTAGTGCCGAAAAGTTCGGGTCCCCATTGACTTCAATGGGGTTCGGGTTCGGGACGAAGTTCGGATCGGGTTCGGATCCCGAACCCGAACATTTTCAGGAAGTTCGGCCGAACTTCTCGAACCCGAACATCCAGGTGTTCGCTCAACTCTAGTCCCTAGTTATTAGCAGCAGGAAGTGTGTAGGGGACACTAGAAGAACAAGAACCGAGACCTAGAGTCTCATGTACCAATCGAACCACAAGAAATTGGTTTGCTCTCTTTGACAGCTCTAGATGGCAGTGAATTGGAGTAGTCATTAGTCTGATGCAATAAATCCTATGTGATTCTGCTCCTTTAGGTTCAGTCCTTGGCTGCAACATTAGATCCACCGGTGAGAGAGGACTACAAGATGCTCACAGAGACCATGTGCAATGAACTGCGAGCTGTGAAGTACAATGGATGTTACTTTGATAGAACAGAAGAAAAGACCAGCCGTCTATGTACTGCAGAGGGATGGTTTTCATGCCAAGTAAGATCCATCAGCCGTTTAGAGTTAGGCTACTTTCACACTTGCGTTGTTTGATTCCGGCAGGCACTTCTGTTGCCTGAACTGCCTGCCTGATCAGGCAAACTGTATGCATGTCATTTTTTCTGACTGATCAGTCTGAAAAATGCCTGATCAGTCAGAAAAATGCATTGCAATGCCGGATCCGTTTTTCCAGTGTCATGAGGCAAAACGGATCTGGTATTTTTTCTCTTCACATTTTTAAAGGTCTGCGCAGACCGGAATACCGGATCCGTCAATTTGAATGACAGATCCGGCACTAATACATTCCTATGGCAAGTGTTCAGTTTTTTTGGCAGTAGATAAAAGATAAAACCGCAGCATGCTGCGGTATTATCTCCGTCCTGAACAGTCAAAAAGACTGAACTGAAGACATCCTGAACGGATTACTCTCTATTCACAATGCATTAGGATAAAAGTGATCAGTGTGGTATAGAGCCCCTAGGACGGAACTCTATGCCGGAAAATAAAAATGATAGCGTGAAAGTACCCTAAGGCCTTGTGCACACGATCGTATCCGCAAAATACAGATGCAGACATGTGCATCCTGTACTTTTCACAGGTCACATTGTAGAAATGCCTACTTCTACTGTGGCAAGAAAATGAGTGGGGCTTAGGCTCCATTCACACGTCCGCAACGTGTTGTGTGGATCCACGGAGCCGCAAAACACGGACAGCAGCAATGTGCTTTCCGCATTTTGCGGACCGCACATTGCCGGCACTATAGAATATGCCTATTCTTGTCCGCAATTGCGGACAAGAATAGAACATGTTCTATTTTTTCCAGAAACTGAATTGCGGACCCGGAAGTGCGGGTCGGCAATTCCGTGTCCGGGCAGCACATCGTGCTGCCCCATAGGAATGAATGGGTCCGCAATTCCGTTCCACAAAATGTGGAACGAAATTGCAGACGTGTGAATGGACCCTTAGCAGGAGGGGCAGGGCTTCTGCCAGAAATTGGTGTAAATTATAGCTGAAGTCTATGCCAGCTCCTAGCTGGTGTAGACTAGTTTTTGAGATATGTCACGATGAAGACTGGTGTGTGGGAAGCCGAGTCTTGCCAAATGTTATATATACATACTGTATGTACACGCGCACAGCACTGCTGCATTTCTCTTATGTATGTGCATTACTGTGTTGTAGGGTCCTTTTGACGTGGATGACTGCAGTTCCAGGCACTCTATTAATCCCTACAGTAACAAAGAGAGTAGAATTCTATTCAGTACCTGGAACCTGGACCACAGGTAAGAGCCAAGTGTAGAAAAAAAAAAATGTAATAGCCTCCTTTACTTCAGTGTAACATTCAGCGGATGCAGGGATCCACGTTACAGAGCAGGCCATATTCCAGACTTATTACCCGGACTCCTCAGTTCAGTTGCAAGTTTGATTCTGTAAAGACATGGGGCCAGATTTATCATTAGCTCAGGTCAGAATAATGGAGTGAAAAAGCCCCCAAAAAATAGGCAAACGCTAAAACTGCGCACAAATTTCTGCTCTGTACTATGCTCGCCAGTTTTCTGAAAGTGGGCGTGTTTTCTTATGTAAATGAATCTCTAGACAGATTTACTATTGGGACTATTAAAAAAGTCGCAATTTCACTCCAGTGAGGACCATGCTTATCTTATGAGACTTTTTAATAGAACATGCGACTTTTTCATAAAGCTGCTTACTGACGGATAAACTGCTACCATCAAACCACATTTATTACAGTCTTAAAGGGGTTGTCCGGGATCAAAAAGATTTTTAAAAACATGATATTTTACCATGTCTAGCTGATTTAAGGTCCTCCTGTTGTGTTCCTGTATTTTTAGCACTCCTCCAGTGCTTCCACGGTCCCCCACTGAATATTGACATGTTTGTGTACATCTGTAGTAACTTCCTGACGCACTGCCTTGTGGGTCCCACAAGGCAGCGCAGCATAGCAGCGTCCGGGCTGTCAGTCAGATCAGTCTCCACTCCTCTGTGCATCCCTCCCCCCTCATTTATATTCCGCCTCCTGCCCGCATATACCTCCTCTCTATCTTCATAGCTAAGGCTGCACAATGCCCTGTGATGTCACCGGACCAGAGGGGCGTTACATATCCCTGAAGTTACCTCCTACAAACCTCCCTCCCTGCGCTCTGCATAATATTCTTGTGTGCCGGTGACGTCACCTGTTGCCACCTACTACCCGCCCTCTCTGCGCTCTGAATAATGTTCGTGGGTGCCGGTGACGTCACCGGGCTCCTTGTGAAGCGGAAGAAGAGGCTTCGCTGTCCACAAAGGGGCCCGGTACGTCACTAACTTGTAGAGAAACCACACTTCCGGCTCCAAATTAGGATTAGAATACGGGGCATCAGAAAAGGAAAATAAAGATAATGCAGGCATGTATGTACAATTAAGGTGACTACAGTGCACTTAAGCAAATATCACCAATCCCGGACAACCCCTTTAAAGGGCCGATCATAAATCTGACTTGGCTAAAACTGACTTTAGCCATATGTGAAAGTGGAGTGAGCTCCAGAATGACGTCAGAGCGCCCCATGCGCATGGAGTATACTGCTCCCCCGCTCCCCACTACACTTTACCATGGCAAACAGGACTTTAGCGTCCTGGCAGCCATGGTAACCATTCAGAAAAAGCTAAACTTCGGAACGGGCAATGCACCGAAATGACGTTTAGCTTAAGGCCGGATCCGGATTAATGCCTTTCAATGGGCATTAATTCCGGATCCGGCCTTGCGGCAAGTTTTCTGGATTTTTGGCCGGAGCAAAAAGCGCAGCATGCTGCAGTATTTTTTCCGGCCAAAAAACGTTCCGGTCCTGAACTGAAGACATCCTGAACGGATTTCTCTCCATTCAGAATTTATGGGGATAATCCTGATCAGGATTCTTCCGGCATAGAGCCCCAACGACGGAACTCTATGCCGGAACAAAAGAACGCAAGTGTGAAAGAACAAATGTCTGCACTGAATTTCTAACAAGATGACAATTCTGTATTCTTATCTTAAGGATAGAAAAGAAGCGGACCATCCTGCCTCGCCTTACTGAAGCCCTGGGGGAATGTAACGGGAGGCAAATCAACTGCAAGTATTTCTTTAATCTCTTGTTTACTGTGGAAAACCTGAAACTGGTTCACATAGCCTGCCATAAGAAAACTGCGCATAACCTGACGTGTGATGACGCCATGATTTACATCAAAAGAAAACCTGTCAGGAAGACAAAGAACTGAAAGGAATCCTCAAGACACACATTTTATATAACTTATTTTTAGCAGCTTATATATTATGTCTAGTGTTGAGCGAAGACTGTATGGGCTCCGATGAGCCAAGTTAGTCATTCACGAAGCCGTGCATGATAACGTCTGTAATAGATTTTTGTAGTGGAAAACAACTTTGACACTTGGAACCGAAGCAGAGTTCTTTTTCAACTGGTACCTCGGAACCGAAGCCAAGTCCGGTTTCAAGTTTTAAAGTGGTTTTTCACTTTAAAAATCAATTACCGAAGTCATGTGCCACTTTGTAAATAACTTTGGCTCATTGGATGCCATACATTCTAATACTGTACAGAGACGAATCTTTGTACAGTATTATTCCAAAGTTTTGAAGTAAGCGGCTTCGGACGTGGCTCATGCCCAAAAAAGACAGCCACATGTTTGGTAACTCATCATCGTTGCTTTTGGGAGAGAATTATAAGAAGCCATAGGAAATCTATGTGAAAGTCATCCCCGGAGGCGCATGTCAGCGTGTACGGAAATATTTTGTACCGGGTATCACTTCTGCAAGGGGTAACAAAAGCGTGTGGGATATTGCAAATGGCTACTGTATATAATCGCAGATGGACAATTGGACTTGTAACTAGGGGTGCACCGAAATGAAAATTCTGGTCCGAAACCGAAAATTCAGGATGCCCTTGACCAAAACCGAAACTGCCTTTTTTGCCCAAATACTTTTAAAATACTTTTTTTTTTTTAAGTAAAAAAAAAGGAAAGTGAATTAAAATATAAAGTTAAACAGATACATAGATATTATACACACAATGCCACCCAAAGTGGTTATTTTAAAAAAAATGTCACTGAGGTAGACTATTCCACAGTTCTTATTGTCAAGAAGTCTTGATACTTCTGGAGCCAGAACCTTTTTTTCCCCCCCAATCGGAGGCAGTGCCCCCTTGTCTTTTGAGTGGATTTTTATAGCTTAATAAGGTCTCTTCCCAAGACTAAATACATTTCTTTTAATCTTTCCTCATTACTAAAACCCTCCATGAATCAGTTTAGAGATGAGGCCGCACCAACGCTTTATAAAGTGGTAATATTACATCCCTGTCCCGTGAGTCCATGCCTCATGACATTATCCAGTTTCACATAAATTCCCTTGCCAAGTTCATGCAGCATGCTTAGAAGAACATACAGTAGGCAAAGGGTTGTGACCTGCACAGTCGCCAAACCTAAATGTGTGTAACTTATCTGTGGAGGTACCTGCAGGGTAAGGTTTATGAAATAAATCCCCAGACATTGCCCAAAGTGAAATGTGGTGTTACCAAATTTAAAATGCGCACAACTGTGCATAGCTGCTGGTGGAAACCACTTCCAGCATCTCCTGTAACTGATAACTATGTCCTTCTTCCACATTCCTGTGCAAAGCAAACAAGTAAATAAATGTATTTTTCATGGCCCACACCGTATTAAAATATCTCCAGTGGTATCTACAAACCATGATCTTACATTGTTGTGTGCTGCATTTAGCCTGTTACAGAACCAGTGGAGTTTCAGCCCTCTGATGGTCAGTGACTTTCCAAAATTACTTGGTAGCTCATATTACAGCCACCACTCCTATATACAGCTTGAATCCATGCCAAGGCTGCTGTGATCACAGGACTAAACTAGCAAGTTCCATCTATAGGCATATAAACAGTTTGCAGTTCTGTTTGGTGACCCTCCAGTTCAAGAAAAACAATTCTCATTAACTGGGGAATTAGCAAAACACTTACCTGATGCCCTTCTTTTCAGCTGCAGATCTGCCAATTCCTGGGCTGCTATTCAAGGCGACAACATTGGTTCTCAGACTACCTGATGTATATACTGTGCACCTCCTACACCAAGGACACTTCCTGCTCCCTTCGGATTGGCCAGCAGTGCTCAAGCAGCGCTGTGCTATCCAAGACCAGGGAAATGTTTTGGACTATCAATACACAGTGTGTATCAGATAGTCTGAGAAGCGGTGCGGCCATCTTGAATAGCTAAAGAGTAGGCCGAGGTAAAGATAAAAAGGAGGTTACCGGGTAAATGTTCTGTTCGTTCCCCAGTAACTGTGAATTAATTTTTTATTGAACTAGAGGGGTTGCTTTACGGTGTTTAATTTATTATCATTAACTCTATCTCTGTAGGGGAATTGAGCAGGGAGGAAGTAATAGGCTGCAGTAATTCAGGTTTCTGGCTGTTCCACTCCATACTGAAATTGCTAAGATATGTCATCAATGTCAGATAGGTGCAGGTGGTCCCACATCTGGGATACGCTCCTATCTAGAGAATGGGTCCTCTAAAGTGAAGGAGAGCATACCGCACATGCACAGTGTGCTCTTCATTTATTGCTGTAGCCAAGTTCACTCCGTTATGGTTCACGGTCCCAAAGTGGTGAATGGAGAACTCCACAATCACCACTATAGGACTGCTGGAACTAGCCAAGCCAGCAATCAGCTATTTTTGGAACTACCATGGTGGTGAACAGAGGGTGACTGCTCTCTGTTCACTTCAGGAGTCCCATTCTTGAAAAAGAACCAGGTCCCAGACAAGGGAGCAGCACCAATCTGACATTGATCCTCGCGCTATTCCATCAGTCCCAGGTTGGCCAACCGCTTTAAGATACTAAAAAGCACAGATCGCTCAGGTTTTAATTCTAGATTAGAAACGTGACTTAACACTCTCAGATTAATATTTTAAGTTTGCTGGAGGCATGCTATATACACACTATATTATTTCATATCCAGAATAATGTCACATGCACTGATGATTTTATACATACTTTGTCTTGCATTGCTATTAAAATAATATTTTTTTTAACTTATCTTCTCCATCTTGTCGTGCATTGATAAAGAAATGTTTAGTGTTGTATGGGGCAGGTGGCTGGTGACATACTGGATTTGAACTTTGTAACACTGTTAGAAAATCCTTTCATTCTACTAGACATGTCTCTCTTATCATTGGGTTTAAAGGTATTGGATGTGTAATCCAACATGTAATGGCTGACATTCCCAGTAACCTTGTGGGTAACTACATTGGCTGCTATTATGTTGATTGCTTGTGACTCCTTGCAGGGCTTAAAGGGGTTGTTCCTCAGACAATGGAGGCATATCACTAGGATATGTCCCCACTGTCTAATAGATGTGGGACCTGCACCTATCTCCTAAAGGTAGCCTAAACGTGGTGGACAGCGCACTGTACAGCCATCCTCCTTTCATTTCTATGGGGCTGCCGAAAATAGCTGAGTGCAGGCTCGACTATTTCAGTCAGGCCCATTGAAGTGAATGGGAGGGGTGGACAGTCATGAGTGGCGCTCTCCCATTCACTATGGGGAGAGCGCTTGGTGGTGGCCGGACTGGAGTCCTCCAGCCACCACTTTGGCCCACTCTGTTCTCGATATTGATCAAGTGGCTATTTTTGGTTGTCCCTTAGAAATGAATGGAGAGCAGCCACACATGAGCCGTCTGCTCTCCTTCACTTTTGGGCTCTGGTCTAGAGATAGGTGCAGGTCTCACCTCTGGCGCCAACATCTATCAGACAATGGGAGCATATCCTAGCGATATTCCCCCATTGTCTCAGATAAGAGAACTCCTTTAAAATTGTTCAATTGAGCAGACCGCTGTCGGGAAGGAAGCATTCATTTCCGGCGATCGTCTGCTCGTCATTGAAGAACGCTTCATTTACATACAACGATCTCCTCTACAGTATGGAGAGTTGTGATCGCTAATGCCATTGCTCGTCCCCATACAGAATCATTCCTGGCAGCAGAGGCTGTTTAGACGGCACAATCTGCTGCCGGCAAACAATGGCACAAATGATCTTATTTGGCGGCACCTTTACACCCAAGGGCCAGAATCCCAGTCCCACGTTAGCAGCCTGTCTGACCTGCATCTGTACGTCTCTGAGCACTTTATCAGGTCATTTTTTTTTTCTGCAGAAACACTTTTGTCCATGGGGTTCCTCTAGTGCAGTTCATCCCCAATCAAGTTAATGGGCATGAGCTGCAATACCAGGAACAACCTACAGACAAGGGTGGAGATACATCTGGAAAAAATGACATGAGCCACTGTGATTATTATTTTTTTTTATGGTGTTAACACTGAACACAACATATATCGTACATTATAGATTGATATGAACGGCTGGGATTTTCATTTGTGGGAATCAAAATGTAAAAAAGATACAAAAATAAAATGGGTGTGATGGCAATCTTACACACTATTGCTCTAGACCCCTCTATTATGTTCATATGCACTTGTACAGCATATGGAAAGGGGGCGCTTTAGTAAACCCAGTTATTAATATTTGGCATTGATTCACAGCTCCAGAACTGAACTACTGAAGTCGAGCAGTTCATTTTTTTTCTTGCTTTCCCTGCATTTTGCCAATTACATTTATACTTTACAATCTAGGCAAGCTCCAGCTTCCATTACATTCCTGAAGCAGTCGACATAAGGCACCTACTCAGGCACTACCATACTCAGCAGGTAATTGCACTTAGGCTGTATCATCTGTCCCTTGCAACCAGACTGCTTACCGGACCGCTGAGGGCTTGGTCCGACAATCCACCCATGGCTTGGGATGTCCCAAATATGCTGGGCCACGTTGCACTGCACTCACACACAACAGTGTGCTATGTAGTGCTTAGGCTTGACATGATGATGCCCATCATAAGGCATAAGTGACCGTGCCACGTCTCCGCCAGCTTTAATGGAGGATGGGACATTAGTAAACGTGTAAATGATTGGCAGAGCTACCTTTACTACGAGAGTCATATGGGGACGGATTACACCAATGATCTCCAGCTGTTTAGAAACTACAACTCCCAGCATGCCATACAAGGAACTGTAGTTTCTGAACAGCTGGAGAGCCACAGGTTGAAGACCACTGGACTGAAGGCAGCAGAGAACGGATGAGCAGGATCCAGTCACTAATAAGTGATCCTAATTACAAGTGGCACCTTCCTGAGCTGGAGAGTGGTCAGCAAATCACAAGAAGCAGGGAGGACTGCAGATCATAGTGGAATTACTGATGCCGGGTTCAGTTTATCTTCAGTTCACACTAAATGCAGTCACTGAATTTCAGGTGGTACTTAAAAGGGGTTGTCAAGATTTTTTTTCTTTCTTTAAGGCCTCATGCACACGACAGTATTTTTTCACGGTCCGCAAAAACGTTTTTTCATCCGTGGGTCTTCCTTGATTTTTGGAGGATCCACGGACATGAAAAAAAAGTCGTTTTGGTGTCCGCCTGGCCGTGCGGAGTCAAACTGATCCGTCCTGAATTACAATGCAAGTCAATGGGGACGGATCCGTTTGACGTTGACACAATATGGTGCCATTTCAAACGGATCCGTCCCCATTGACTTTCAATGTAAAGTCTGGAGTCCCTTTTATACCATCGGATCGGAGTTTTCTCCAATCCGATGGTATATTTTAACTTGAAGCGTCCCCATCACCATGGGAACGCCTCTATGTTAGAATATACTGTCCGATCTGAGTTAGATCGTGAAAACTCATTTCCGACAGTATATTCTAACACAGAGGCGTTCCCATGGTGATGGGGATGCTTCTAGTTAGAATATACTACAAACTGTGTACATGACTGCTGCCTGGCAGCACCCGATCTCTTACAGGGGGCCGTGATCAGCACAATTAACCCCTTCAGGTGCCGCACCTGAAGGGGTTAATTGTACTATCATATCCCCCTGTAAGAGATCAGGGCTGCCAGGCAGCAGACCCCCCCCCCCCATAGCATTAACAACATTGGTGGCCAGTGTGCGGCCTCCCCCCTTCCCCCGATCATTGGTGGCAGCGGAGTTCCAATCGGAGTCCCAGTTTAATCGCTGGGGCTCCGATCGGTAACCATGGCAACCAGGACGCTACTGCAGTCCTGGTTGCCATGGTTACTTAGCAATAGTACAATAGTAGAAGATTCAAACTTACCTGCTGGCTGCTGCAATGTTCGTGTCCGGCCGGGAGCTCCTCCTACTGGTAAGTGACAGGTCTGTGCGGCGCATTGCTAAATGAACTGTCACCAGTAGGAGGAGCTCCCGGCCGGACACAGACATCGCAGCTCCCAGGTAAGTATGAATCTTCTACTATTGTACTATTGCTAAGTAACCATGGCAACCAGGGCTGCAGTAGCGTCCTGGTTGCCATGGTTACCGATCGGAACTCCGCTGCCACAAATAATCGGGGGGGGGGGGGGGGGGGGAGATGGGAGGCCGCACACTGGCCACCAATGTTGTTTATGGTATAGAGGGAGGGGGGACCGATGGGGGGCGCACACTGTGCCACCAACGAATTATTACAATAGAAGAAGGGAGGGGGCGATGGGGGGCGCACACTGTGCCACCAACGAATTATTACAATAGAGGGGGGGCGGCACTGAGCTCTTACAGGGGGATATGATAGTACAATTAACCCCTTCAGGTGCCGCACCTGAAGGGGTTAATTGTGCTGATCACGGCCCCCTGTAAGAGATCAGGTGCTGCCAGGCAGCAGTCATGTACACAGTTTGTAGTATATTCTAACTAGAAGCGTCCCCATCACCATGGGAACGCCTCTGTGTTAGAATATACTGTCGGATATGAGTTTTCACAAAGTGAAAACTTAGATCTGAAAAAGCTTTTATGCAGACGGATCTTTGGATCCGTCTGTATGAAAGTAACCTACGGACATGGATGCCAATCTTTCACGGACCCATTGACTTGAATGGGTCCGTGAACAGTTGTCCGTCAAAAAAATAGGACAGGTTATATTTTTTTGACGGACAGGATACACGGATCACGGTCTCGGCTGCAAAACGGTGCATTTTCCGATTTTTCCACGGACCCATCCTGACAGGTCTGTTTTAATAGCTTCATGCATTCCCCATGCAATACCAGTTCTGGAGCATCTATTCTTATGGCTCTATGTTGTGCTTATTTCTACTAGAAGTTATGAGTGAATTTCTAGCAGTCTGCAATAAGGGTACAGAGGGGAGGTAACAAGTTGGGGTTGTGAACCTGCACAGACTCACTCTATCCAATCAGAGCTGCCATTTTCAGTCTGTGCAGGTACACCCCCCCCCCCCCAACTTGTTACCTCCCCTTTGTACCCTTACTGCAGACTGCTAATAATTCATTTATAACTTCTAGTAGAAATAATACAGGAATCGCACATAATAGAGCCATAAGACTAGATTCTCCAAAACTGTTGTTATTACATGGGGAATGCATGAAGCTATTAAAACAGGCATGTCAGGAACGGTGACAGGTCGTCTTTAAATTTGCACCACAGCCTGGAATACTAGTGGGAGAATCCATACTCACCTGCTCCCTCCTGGTTCTCTCTTTACTGGTCTTTTGTTTCCTTTCTGCGTGTACAGGGCTGCATGTGCCATGGCGGCTGGCATGTCCCCAATATGAACATGACCAAGCAGTGACACACCGCTTGGGGACTCATCACCACCGAGGTCAGAGTCATGCTGTCCATGCAGAAGCTGACAGATGAGGACCGCCGACCAGTAAAGGGAGTCAGAATGGAACAGCAGCGGGCAGCAGGTGAGGATGGAGTTTTCCACAGATATTCGAGGAATATCGTGGAATGTGAAGAAAAAATAAAATAATAATCTGCGCAACCTTTTTAAGTAAAAACCTAGTTTACAAATGCAATAGTTATTAATAAGACAGTCCATTAGTCTTCCTACTTTTTGTGTTTACATTGTTGCCTAGCAAAGGAGGACCAAGGAACAGGTGGCAACTTTCGAGCACCTCACTCCTGAGCGACTACCAATCAGAAGTAGTACAGAAGGATTATGACGTGGACACGGGTTGGGGGCAGCAGTGGACTTTTTGGCTCGGTCTCATCCAGGACATTAAAGCTTTTCTCTGTTCAGCTTACATATATAGAAGAGACAACCCTGCAGGGAACCACTGTAACTAAACCTGCGGGTGACTTTAGATGCAAACACTACCAGAAGTGACATTTAATATAGTCAATACATAATTCTTCAAAACACAGTAAACATATATACACACACATACAGATGCAGCAGGGCTGAGTTTGTGATTTGACCGCTTGTTCTGTCTCTAGTGTTAACTCCCTGAGAGAATGCAGTAGGTTAACTTGCAGTCCGTTAGAAAGCCACAGCGTGCACGTCATGCCGCACAACAAACTCCGCCCTACTAAATCTGCAGTTAGTCCACTTAAAAGTGTCAATCTTTGCGTCATGCCTTCACTAAGCAAAAGAGAAAATACTATTCAACGCTAACGCTTCCATCGCTGTGCGAACAGATGAAGCAGAGCTGAATGGGTCATTCAAATCTTAGGGACTAAGCAGTTGTGCAGCGAAAGCAAATGCAGTCCGATGGGAAGCCACAGAAAACAACCTCAGCTCTGCTACATCTGACCGTTTCCTAAATTGCCCCTACAGGATGTTATTCAAATTCCTTTGTCTCGCACGACACCTTAACACCTGAGGCGCACATCTTGTGACTCTCCAGCCGTTGCTCGACAATTCACTTTCTTCTTTTCCTCCATTCTGAATAGTTTCAGCTCCACCAATTCCTTCAATGTTACATACAGAAAAAGTAGTGAACGTAATATACACAAAAGTAATATAAATTACACATCACTGTGTGTGGGGGAAGGGATTCCCATCTGAGACATTTAAGGCATAGCCACAGGAATGGCCATAAATGTCTGATAGATGTGGGCCCTCTGACCCCGTCAAGGTGATCTCTGGCTGCGGCAGAACAGAGACGTGGCCGGGTATACAGAAACAGCCGCGCTCGCTGTGCTACGCAGTTTCTGGATTTACGGAAACGGCATACCACAAGCAGCTAGTTTCAGTAATCCTGGTCACCCCTCTATTAAATCACAGCCTGGATGCGGTGGCCAGAGGCCGGACTGATGGGGTCAGGGTGTGGTTCCCAGAGGCCCCTCATCTACTGGATATTTATGGCCTATCCTGCAGATGAGCCATACCTGATAAGATGGGAGTGCCCCTTTAATACTGATATTCCTGGCAGCAGGAATACCACCACTGAAGGGTACAGGATTCAACACGATAAGTCCCTGAAGACACTTTTCCATTGGCAACAAAAGCCCAGAAGCTTTGGGACGGTGTACTGCTCGCCCTCCGTTTCCTCCATTCACTTCAGAAACTGATTACAAGCGAATGGATCTCAGTTTATATACAAATAAAAGCACTTTGGCTTGAACGCAGTTCAAGTGTAAGAAGCATTAAGGTAGTGGGATCGTTCCAGTGTGCTGGCTGCGGAGTGCCTGAAAAGACAGGAGAATACAGAAATTAGAGTGTTACCCCGCTTAGTCATTTCTGTGGATACTGTATTGCTTGTGCATTGTAGATAATGAGAAAACGGATGCAGCTCTGCTACATTTGACAAATTCAGTTTTGCTACGCTTGTACATAAGTCACTGACATATCTGATAACAGAGTGTTCAATTCACTTACTATTCGGCACTAACTTGAAAGGTTTATTGTGTCTTTATCATCAATCAAGAGCTGCCGACAATTCTGCTGCTTGTTACTGGAAACTGTAGGTCACTTCTGCTGTCAGACATGACCGCTCGTTTACAGCTTTCAGCAATTCTGAAAAAGCAGAATTGTGAAGGCAGCTCTGGGGTCCAATACATGCTGTAAGTCAGGATCAGTACAGGATATGTAATGTATGTACACAGTGACTCCACCAGAAGAACAGTGAGTGCAGCTCTGGAGTGTAATACAAGATGTTACTCAGGCTCAGTACAGGATAAGTAATGTAATGTATGTACACAGTCACTCCACCAGAAGAACAGTGAGTGCAGCTCTGGAGTGTAATACAAGATGTAACTGAGGATTAATAGTAGAGAAGTAATGTATGTATAAAGTGGTTCTACCATCAAAATAGTGAGCACAGCTGTTAAAGGGGATAATAATTAGTGATATTTTGGGTAATCTCAATAAATATTCATAAATAAGCGTGAGTCGTTTAGAGATGACTCCGCCTATTTATACCTTAAATATAAAACGCTCTCCGATTGCCTTACTCTACACTGAACTAAACTACATGCGACTTACTATCACTATACTACGGCAGCGATCATAAAAGACTATGCACTGTATTCCACCCCACAAATCTACCTAGACATTACATTTACATACACACATACGTATACCAGCAGTCCACCCAACCTGGCTACACACTCTGTCCCTACGGGGTAAACACAATAGTGGCACTGCAAGGGTTAATACATGATGCAGGACAGGGATATACTACAGGGAACATAATGCAGGCCAGGGGTGAATAGGGGTAAATCAGGGGTACCTCATGGGGTTAATATTGGTGGCAGCAGTAAAGAGGTTACTGCAATTCTGGAGGGAAAGGGTTAATTGCAGACAGAATATGTGGCACTGCAATGCAGGAGGGAAAGGGTTACTCAGCCATCTCCAGGAGCATGTGGGGCTGCTCTGCCTCTCTTCCTTCATGGAGTTCATCTCTCTCCCATGTCTCTGTTTGTGTTCCAGTCCCAAGAAAAAAGAGCCTTTGTCCTGGCTTGGGCTAATATAAGCCCAAAAGCAGCCCACCTCCCCGGTACCATTCGTTTCAATGCTTCCGCAAAAAAAAAACTGAATGTACTCCGTATGCATTCCCTTTCCGTATTTCCGTTCCGTTGAAAGATAGAACGCGTCCTATTATTGCCTGCAAATCACGTTCGGTGGCTCCATTCAAGTCAATGGGTCCGCAAAAAAATAAATAAAAAATGAACACATATGGAATGTACTCCGTACGTCTTCCATATCCCTTCCGTTTTTGCGGAACCATCTATTGAAAATGTTATGCCCAGCCCAATTTTTACTATGTAATTACTGTATACTGTATATGCCATACAGAAAAACAACTGAACTGGAAACACAACGGAAACAAAAAACGTATCTGTTAAAAACGGCCCGCAAAAACACTGAAGCAGCCATACGGTCGTGTGAACGAACCCTAAGGTGCATGTGACGGAATGCATGCACTAAGACTGTAACAGATGACTGCCAGTTGGCCCCCTGAGGCTCAGGATCTGTACAGACAAAGGAATTCCTGTCCAAGGTGTTAATCCCCCACATACACCATGGCACCACACACACCAGTGTAAGGTGGGGGGAGAGCATAATAACCATGCCGAGAGAGATAAAATATATAGATATAGATAGACAAATAGACACAAAGTGGATATAAAAAGTCTACACACCCCTGTTAAAATGTCAGGTTTCTGTGATGTAAAAAAATTAGACAAAGATAAATCATTTCAGAACTTTTTCCACCTTTAATGTGACCTATAAACTGTACAACTCAATTGAAAAACAAATTGAAATCTGTTCGGTAGAGGGAAGAAAAAATATAAAAATAAAATATGGTTGCATAAGTGTGCACACCCTTAAACTAATACTTTGTGGAAGCACCTTTTTATTTTATTACAGCACTAAGTCTTTTTGGGTATGAGTCTATCAGCATGGCACATTTTGACTTGGCAAGATTTGCCCACTCTTCTTTGCAAAAACACTCCAAATCTGTCAGATTGCGAGGGCATCTCCTGTGCACAGCCCTCTTCAGGTCACCCCACAGATTTCCAATCGGATTCAGGTCTGGGCTCTGGCTGGGCCATTCCAAAACTTGAATCTTCTTCTGGTGAAGCCATTCCTTTGTTGATTTGGATGTATGCTTTGGGTCGTTGTCATGCTGAAAGATAAAGTTCCTCTTCATGTTCAGCTTTCTAGCAGAAGACTGAAGGTTTTGTCCCAATATTGACTGTATTTGGAACTGTTCATAATTCCCTCTAGCTTAACTAAGGCCCCAGTTCCAGCTGAAGAAATACAGCCCCTTGGCTGCCACCACCATGCTTCACTGTGGGGATGGTGTTCTTTTGGTGATGTGCAGTGTTGTTTTTGCGCCAAACATATCTTTTGGAATTATGACCAAAAAGTTCCACCTTGGTTTCATCAGACCATAACACCTTTTCCCCACATGCTTTTGGGAGACTTCAGATGTGTTTTTGCAAAATGTAGCCTGGCTTGGATGTTTTTCTTCGTAAGAAAAGGCTTTCGTCTTGCCTCTCTACCCAATAGCCCAGACATATGAAGAATACGGGGGATTGCTGTCACATGTACCACACAGCCAGTACTTGCCAGATATTCCTGCAGCTCCTTTAATGTTGCTATAGGCCTCTTGGTAGCCTCCTAGACCAGTTTTCTTCTCGTCTTTTCATCAATTTTGGAGGGACGTCCAGTTCTTGGTAATGTCACTGTTGTGCCATATTTTCTCCACTTGATGATGACTGTCTTCACTGTGTTCCATGGTATATCTAATGCCTTGGAAATTCTTTTGTACCCTTCTCCTGACTGATACCTTTTAACAATCAGATTCATCTGATGCTTTGGAAGCTCTCTGTGGACCATGGCTTTTGCTATGGGATGCGACTAAGAAATTTCAGGAAAGACCAACTTGAGCAGCTGACGTTTATTAGGGGTTAATCAGAGGCACTTTAAATGATGGCAGGTGTACGCTGACTCTTATTTAACATGTGATTGCTTAATTCTGAACACAGCTACTTTCCCAGTTATAAGAGGGTGTGCACACTTATGCAACCACATTTTTATTTTTTTCTTCCCACCCCCTAAAATATTTCAGTTTGTTTTTCAATTGAGTTGTACAGTTTATAGGTCACATTTTTACAGCACAGAAACCTGACATTTTAACAGGGGTGTGTAGATTTTTATATCAACTGTGTGTATATATATATATCTCTATCTCCACACAACCTGGGGGCACTTAGGTATACATATACACATCCCCACGCATATATTGGACTCATACTGGCCATACAAGGCATATTATATTATAATAAATATAAATATATATATATATATATATATATATATATATATATATATATATATATATATATATATATATATATATATTAATTAGAGGTGGGACGACGAATCCCGACAATTTCGAATCCGACGAATCCTGCCACGACGTCACGTCCCCGCGCCTCCCGAGACGCCTGCTATTTCACCAGTGGCGCCGCCAAGGGGTGGGCACAGACCCCCCCCCCCCCCCTCCCCCTACATCACGCTGTGCCCCCATTCATTTTGGCCGCTCACAGGAGTGTACATTTCTTCTAAACTGTAATCAGTATCCTCTGACCTGGTCCTGCAGTAACTTTAAATCAGAGCTTGCTCGGTAACAACTAACAGGCAGTGCAGGCGCCTGTGAGCGCCGCCCGCACACTGCCTTGTAGGCTGTAGCCTGGCCCCGTTACCGAAGCTAGCTGAGGAGTGGTGTAAGAAGGTACTAGTAGAGATTAGCAGCCGCTTATTTAAAGTTACTGCAGGATATGGATTAAATCGGCAGATGAGTCTTGCAATGGAGGGGGAAAATCGGCGGATGAGTCTGGCAATGGAGGGGGGGAAAATCGGCGGATGAGTCTGGCAATGGAGGGGGGGGAAAATCGGCGGATGAGTCTGGCAATGGAGGGGGGGGAAATCGGCGGATGAGTCTGGCAATGGAGGGGGGGGAAATCGGCGGATGAGTCTGGCAATGGAGGGGGGGGAAATCGGCGGATGAGTCTGGCAATGGAGGGGGGGGAAATCGGCGGATGAGTCTGGCAATGGAGGGGGGGGAAATCGGCGGATGAGTCTGGCAATGGAGGGGGGGGAAATCGGCGGATGAGTCTGGCAATGGAGGGGGGGGAAATCGGCGGATGAGTCTGGCAATGGAGGGGGGGAAAATCGGCGGAGGAGTCTGGCAATGGAGGGGGGAAATCGGCGGATGAGTCTGGCAATGGAGGGGGGAAATCGGCGGATGAGTCTGGCAATGGAGGGGAGGAAATGGCCGATGACACTGTTCTGGAGGGGGGAAAAAAAAAAAAAATCGGCGGATGACACTGTTCTGGAGGGGGGAAGAAATCGGCGGATGACACTGTTCTGGAGGGGGGGGGGAGAAATCGGCGGATGACAGTGTTCTGGAGGGGAAAAAAAAAAAAAAAAAAAAAAAAAAAAAAAAAAAAATCGGCGGATGACAGTGTTCTGGAGGGGGGAAAATCGGCGGATGACAGTGTTCTGGAGGGGGGAAAATCGGCAGACGACACTGTTCTGGAGGGGGGGAAAATCGGCGGACGACACTGTTCTGGATGACACATACCATATATAGCATCTTATGCTATATGTGTCATCCACAGATCCCCCTCCATAACCGTGTCATCCACAGATCCCCCTCCATAACCGTGTCATCCACAGATCCCCCTCCATAACCGTGTCATCCACAGATCCCCCTCCATAACCGTGTCATCCACAGATCCCCCTCCATAACCGTGTCATCCACAGATCCCCCTCCATAACCGTGTCATCCACAGATCCCCCTCCATAACCGTGTCATCCACAGATCCCTATAATTCTTATGTACAGGATTCGATATATAAAAAAAAAATGCATTCGTCCCACCTCTAATATATATATAAAATACATGTATACATATATTTGCATAATACTCCTTCCCTCTACAACAGCTCTGGGCTATAATAAAGGATGTAACTCAGGATCACTACAGGATAAGTAATGTAATGTATGTACAGAGTGACTCCACCATCAGAGTAGTAGTGAGTGTACACCAGTTTTTATAAATGTCTAAATGTTTTTCTTAAAGCTCTGTTCACATCTGTATTGTGGCTTCCATCATGTTTTCTGCCATTTTTTTTAAATGTCAAGAATTTTCCATTGTTTTAACAACGAGAACATCTTCTGACCAAAAATGATGGAAACCTTAATGGAGTCCCCACCGGCGGCTAGTAGATCAGGGCTCCTTTCACAATACCTTACTTAAATAGTATCTTCGTTATTCGGGCCTTCATCCTCCTCGTCGTCCTCCTCCTTAGCTCTGTAGTGGAGGTTCCTTAGCTCTCGTCTACTCATAGAAGCGCGGGATGTGGCCACAGGTGGAAAGTCCTAGGTGTCAAAGAAATCAGATTATAAGACACCAATCTTCACTGATACTATAACTGCTGCCATTTGTATCTGCAGCGCTCAGGATACTGGCAGCATGTTAATTTATAATAAATGTCAACCCAACGAGAATGAAACTGGCAAGGTGTCAAACTATGTGTCTGGTTACAAACAAACCCAGCGTGTAGTCTGACCTCACATTTTCACCTGCATTAGATCTGCGTTTCCAAAGAATCTCCCAAGTGGCATTGGCTGGTTGCTGTCTTCATCAAAAAAGGGACTGTTGTCACCTCTGCCATCTGGAAGTGCTGTGCCCAACAAGGTCATCCCATCACAGCTATCATCTGTTAACCCATGATATGACACCTGACGAGCAGGGACCCGAGTGCTGACCGTCATCTTTGGACATCTCCTGCCTGGACCTTTTGCCTGAGCACCAGCCTTGGCACCTCTCTTGGCGCTATCACAGGGTTTTCCACTGTTCTGGTCACATATAATCTTTTTGGATAGGTTCCTGTTGGAAGCTTTGTGGGTTGATGCCTGAAATAAATTAGATACATCCATTTTACATTAGATACATCCTCTTTAGCATAACCCTTTTCCACTAAACAGGAATGGGTCCGCGATCAGCAAGATTTGGCAAAAGATAGGATATGTTCTAACTTTTGCAGTGTGAAGGCACGGATCGGAAGCCCATGGAAACACAAGGAAGCCCTTCCGTGGGCTTTCGGGCCTGTGCCTCCGCACCACAGAAGAAAGGACATGCCCTATGTTTTTCTGTAGCATACAGATCACTGACCCATTCAATTCATGGAGATCATATGGCCGGTGCCTGTGTTGTGCGGACCGCTATTTGGGCACGGCGGCCATATGTTTGAATGAGCCCTTAGGGTTCATTCACAAGATTGTATGCATCTTGCAGTCCGCTAAAAAATACGGATGTTATATCCATGTTGCATTCGTTTTTTTTGCGAATTCATTGTAACAATGCCTATTCTTGTCCGCAAAATGGACAAGAATAGGACATGTTCTTTTTTGCGGGGCCGCGGACCAAAAATGCGGCCGTGTGAATGGGGCATATTTAAGTGAAATCTGTATAGCGCCACCTGCTATCTAATTTCTCTGTCCTGCTCCTTGAGATAGAAGCACATGCTCAGTTCCATCCTTCAACTGTGGCCAGCTACAGCAGAAAGGACACGCTCCCTGAGCGGACAACTCAAATCTAGCAGAACAATTAGAGCAATGAATGAGGAGATCTCTGGATCCATGTGAGGTACAGGGCTGGTTCTAGATATGTTAGAAAGAGATTGTTCTTTACTATATGATGTCTGATATTCATTTTTTACCTTATTCACGGAATAGCCCCTTTAACCGTTACAGTTTTATAAAACCAGTGCAAGTGTAGCAGTTATACATGATCAGGGTTGGGTTACAGCTTTTGGATGTAAACAAGAATGTCTTCATTCACTGACAGCAAACTGAGATTTTGAAACAAACAAATTATGCAGAGCTTTTCATTACAGAATGATTAATCTTTTCATTCGTGGGATGATTTCTACACTTTTGCAAAACGCAAATAAAACCTGAATTCTAAAATAAAGTCATATTTGACCCCCATATACAGTATTTTCTGACACATTATTCCTGTGCAGAAACACAAGACCAGAAAGTAACACCTTTCGTACAGCTCTCCAAATACTGTGCCTAGAAAAGGTTAATGGTGTCATTTGAAAGCTTAAAGGGGTTTCTGGGACTAAAGGCTGTATTACACTGTCCGATTTTTTGGCAGATAATCGCTAACGAGCTTTCACATGAACACTCATTAGAGATCATCTGGCAGTGTAAAACTGTCGCCGATTGGCCGATGAACGAACTCCACCATCGTGCAATCCAAATCTTTTGACATGTTAAAAAATAATCATTGTTTGCAGACGCCAGATCGTGGTGTCTAATCGTCTGCCGCCGGCAAACTACTATACAGCATGGGGACGAGTGATGGTATAATGATCGATCCTTCCTATGCTGCGGAGGAGATCGCTGCATGTAATAGCAGTGGTCTCCTCCGCTAGCGAGCAGGCGATTGCCAGGACAGCCTTTAGGTATTGAAGGCCTAGCCGTAGGATAGCTAGTCAATATCAGACTGAAACCCCATACTCCAAAAGATCAGCTTTTTGGGGGGCAGTCGCCGGTGACAGAAACTATACAGTGGATGGAGACAGGAGCAGAAAGCTCCATCCAGTGGGTAATGGCCGTGCCAGCGTACTGCCGCTCAGCTCCTGTTCAGGTTTATGGCAACTGAGCAGCAGTACACCGATGCTGGAAACTACACCGTAAACAAAGCCTTCCATTAAATGTATAGCATTCGGTGCTGATCAATGAGGGTGCCAGGTGTCTGATCCGCACCGATCAGATACTGATCCCCTATATTGAGGATAGGCCATCAATATCTAAGTCCCGGAAAACCTCTTTAAACCTCGACTGGGCTGGGTTATCAGACTAAATGATCAGAAGCTGCAGCCGCTAAGGATTTTTCTCATGAGGACAACCTTGTGCATGTAAATTATGATCGCAAATGGATATATTTTTTTTTCGGCGGGGGAGAGGGGTCTACCCAAAAGTGACTTCCCAAATGTAATTTTAATATTGAAGCCGCACCTTATAGCCAACAAAGCATTCTAACGGCTTGAGGTGGATTTCAAATACTGGGTGTAATTCCTTCAGTGGTCAAACTGAAGCCTGCCGTTTATGGCAGACTGTAGTACATCAATGAGCAGATGCTCTGATAAAAGGCTCATGCACATGACCGTTGCCCAGCCGTGCCCGTATTGCAGCTCGCAAACAGCGGGTCCACAATACACAGCCACCGGCCATGTGCTCCCCACATCAATCCAGAAGGCCGGTGCAGAATGGAGGCACGGAAACCCTAAGGCCTCTTTCACACGAGCGTGTCCGGATAAAGTGCGGATGCGTTGCGGCAAACCCGTGCGGTTAGGTACCCAATTGCAGTCAGTTTTGACTGCGATTGCATTCCGTTGTTCAGTTTTTATCGCACGGGTGCAATAAGTTTTGCACGCGCGTGATAAAAAACTGAATGTGGTACCCAGACCCAAACTTCTTCACAGAAGTTCAGGTTTGGGTTCAAGGTTGTGTAGATTGTATTATTTCCCCTTATAACATGGTTATAAGGGAAAATAATAGCATTCTGAATACAGAATGCATAGTACAATAGGGCTGGAGGGGTTAAAAATAAAAAATTTAACTCACCTTAATCCACTTTTTCGCGCAGCCGCATCCGCACATTCATTTCTATGAGGCCTGCGTTACGTGAAAAATACACAAAGAGGAGCATGCTGCGATTTTCACGCAACGCACAAGTGATGCGTGAAAATCACTGCTCATGTGCACAGCACAGCCCCATAGAAATGAATGGGTCCGGATTCAGTGCGGGTGCAATGCGTTCACCTCACGCCTTGCACCCGCACGGAAATCTCGCCCGCGTGGGGTTTCTCTCCGTGCCTCCGCACTGCAAAAATATAGTGCATGCACTAATTTCTCGTTCGTATCATTGGGGGACATAGGACCGTGGATATAGCTGCTGCTGCCGCCGCTAGGAGGCGGCACTAGGCTAAAAAGTGTTAGCTCCGCCCGCCGGCTATACCCCTGCCAACTATACCCCCTCCAGCCTGGAAAGAGCATATCAGTTTTAAGCTTAGTGCCGTAGGAGGCAGACCTCCCTTTGCAGGGTCAATTCTGCCATTTTTTTTTTATTTCGTTTCCTTTCAGACAGGGGGAACAGGGCCGCCTGGCCTCCCTGTTTTCCAGGGGACCAGCTCCCCCAAGAAGAAAAAAAAAAAAAAAAAAGAAGAAGAGAACCAGGGCAGCCTCGCTCCCCTGCTTCCCGCCAGCCAAAGGGTCACCTGGATCCAGCCCTCCCTCCTTGCCAGCTACCTACCACTTCGGTGCCAGCAGCTGAGGAGGTGACCCCGCTGAACCCATCGGGTAAACAGAGGAGGAGGATGGGGTGAGTAGTCCGGATTGGGTGAGCATTCCTGTGTTCCCCTCTATTCCCCCCTAACCCCTCCTTCCCTCCCTGGGGCCCACATGTCCTTCGCACATGGGGCTTGGCCCTGGTTCTTCCTCCTCCAGCATGCCCTCCCTCTCCTGGGCAACCCCCGCTCCCCCCGTTCCGCTTTTCGGCCGACCTGAAGTCCTTCGCGGCCAGCCGCCACAACTAATTTAGCACCGTTCTTGGGGGCCTACTAGGTTGCGAATTCTCTGAGCCCGCCCCCTACGCTTGAAGGAATGGGACCCTCGCCCGCCAGACACTCCTTGGAGGGTGGAGTTGCCTATTTTTTCGCGCTGGCCCTGGGAGAAGTAAGCGCTCCTCTCCCTCTTCTCCTCAGTCGGCAGGAAGCATCACTGGGGGACATCAGGACCTGGTTCCACCTGCAGCTTTCTGGTAGGACAACTCTATATCCCTCCAGCCCTGGGACCAGCTCTTAGAGACATTTCCGAACCCACGACTGACACCCGCCCGCCACCAGCCCCCACCCACTATGCTTGCGCAAAATGAGAGCTCATGTTACTTCGGGCCAGTCAGACTCCCTGTGTTCCGCATGCCATGCGTCCAGACCGGCCCTAGCCATCCCGACCAAGCAGCCGCACTCCCCTTCCTGACCGCGTGGAACCGGAATGGGCCAGCGCCCTATCCCGGGCAGTAGAGGACCTATCAAAAGTTTCCCAATCCACCCTTTCTCTCATGGGTCGATTGGTTGACCAGTCCTAACCTCCGAATCCCGCATCTTCCTTGGGCAACCAACCCAGGGGCAGACCTTCTCACAAACACCCCAGAACCGGACACCTTTCCTCTTCTGGCGCCTCAGTGTCTCCACCTCCCCCAAGGCCACGCCCAGATATGTCCTCCCTCCCAGGCGAGACACTGTCCAAAGGGGAGGTACTTGATTCAGACTCGGATCTGGAACAATCTTCTAAGACTGCTTCCATGGCAGATAGCCTGGTCGTGGCTGTCCGCGACACCTTCCAGGTTCAGGACGACTCTCCTTAGTCAAGCGCCAGGGAGTTTCTTTTCTCCACTCGAGACAAGCCCCTAAGGCCTTTCCCTTGCATGATGATTTTTCGGTCGTCATTGCCAAGGCATGGGACTATCCAGACCGTTGTTTCAGCGCTTCTAAGCTCCTCGATCTGTTATACTCCTTTCCGCCAGACCTGGTTGTAAAATGGTCGTCCCCGCCCACAGTGGACCCGCCCATCACGTGTCTCACTAAGCATACCGCTATCCCCGTGGCTGATGGCACGTCCTTTCAGGACCCCGTGGATCGCCACCTGAAGTCTTTTACTGAGTCCGCCTTTGCGAAGGCTGGCTCTGCGCTTCATCCCATTTTTGCCTCCGCGTGGGTGGCTAAGGCGGTCTCTGAATGGGCCCTTCGCCTGCACCAGGACATCCTCCTTTTTCAGAAAGTTTGGCAAGCCCACATTTCCGACGAATGGGTACTCGAGATAGTAACCTTGGGTTACAAGATCGAGTTTGCCTCCACCCCGCCGGACTGATTCTTTCTTTCGCAAATGCCCAGGGACCGAGTTCAGGCATTACAGTCCCATCTCGACCCGGGAAGTTATCTCCCCGGTTCTACTGGTGGAGCAGTTCACAGGTTTTTATTCAAACCTGTTTATCGTCCCCAAGAAAAAGGGATCCGTTCGCCTGGTTCTAGACCTCAAGTTGCTGAACTGGTTTGACAGGGTCCAGCACTTCAGGATGGAGTCTCTCCGCTCCATGGTTGCCTCTCTGGAACGGGGCGAGTTCATTTCCTCGGTGGACATTCAGGACGCGTACCTGCAAGTTCCCATTGCTCCCACGCACCAGCGTTTTCTTTGCTTTGCAGTCTCACCACTACCGGTCAACCTAGCGACAGCACCGCGAGTATTTACGAAAGTGTTCGCGCCTCTCCTTATCCATTCCAGGGGCATCACCCTGATGCCCTATCTGGACGACAAGGCTGCGACCTTCGGTCAGAACAATGACAGTTTACACATCACCCTGGCTGGCTGGTGAACTTCCAGAAGTCAGCACTGCATCCCAGCAGGTGGATTACTTTCCTCGGCATGATCCTCGACACGGCCGCGGCAACAGTCTTCCTCCCCCGGACAAGTGGTTATCCCTTCAGCGGTCGGTTCATCATCTCCTCTGGGGCAGACATCCGTCGATCAGGTTTTGCATGCGAGTGTTGGGAACGATGGTCTCTTCCTTCAAGGCGCTTCCATTTGCCCAATTTTACACTCCCCCTCTCCAGAGGGCAATCTTGTCATCCCGGGACCAGACTATACCATCAACCTTCCCTCGCAGGTGCGGTCAGACCTCAGGTGGTGGCTCTCAACTCCAAACCTGGTCTCCGGCAAATCCTTTCTCCCGGTCGGTCATAACCACTGGTGCCAGCCTCCTCGGATGGGGCGGGTCTTTCCACCTCGGACAGTCCAAGGCAAATAGTCTTTGTTGGAATCCAGATTACCCATCAACATCCTTGAACTTCGGGCCATCCATTTGTCCCTGCTTCATTGGACTTCTCTCCTGAGAGGACTGCCGGTCTGGATCAAGGCGGACAATGCCACAGCGGTGGCGTACATCAATCACCAAGGGGTAACCCGCAGTCGGGCGGTGATGGCGGAGTCAGCCAAGACTCTAAAGTGGGTGGAGGAACATGTACCAGCTCCATCAGCAGTCTACATTCCAGGAGCGGAGAATTGGACAGCGGACTTCCTCAGCTAGAAGACAGTGGACCCCCAGGCATGCGCAGTTGACGCACTGGTGGCCTCATGGGACAGCTTTTCTCTCCTGTATGTCTCTCTCCCCCCCCCCCTCCTTCTCCTACTCCGGGTCCTTCGCAGAATCAAGAGGGAGGTCATCTAGACAATTCTCATCGCCCAGGATTGGCCGCGCTGAGCCTGGTACACCGATCTCATCCTTCTTCTGGGAGACGCTCCGTGGCCTTTTCTGCCCAGGGACCAGTCTTCCACCAGCATTTAGCTACGTTTGACGGCGTGGCTACTGAGATCGCCAATCTGAAGAGTTTCTCCAATGGAGTCATTCGCATCGCGATTAAGGCCAGGAAGCTGATGACGTCCAAGATATATCACAGCACTTGGAAGTCTTTTCTGCGCTTCTGTGCGGACCGTCACCTCCCTCATATCCGTTTTTCCCTTCCCACAATCCTCTCCCTTTTGCAAAGGGGGCTAGATTTGGGTCTTGGTATTAGTTCTCTAAAAGTGCAGGTGTCAGCGCTTGCAATCCTTACGAGCATCCTCTGGCACAAAAGGCCCCGGTTAAGACCTTCCTTCAAGGGGTGGCTCACACTGTCCCTCCTTATCACCCCCCCTTTACCCTCTTGGGATTTGAACTTTGTTGGTTCTCTCCAATCAGCTCCCTTCGAGCCTCTTGACGTGGTTTATCTCCACCTTCTTTCCTGTAAAGTGGCCTTTCCGGTGGTGGTCCCCTCCATCAGACGTGTGTGTCGGAACTGGCGGGGCTCTCCTGTAGGGAGCCCTTTCTTATTCTGCACCAATGCAAGGCGGTGCTTCACCCTGTGCTTTCCTTTCTTCCGAAGGTTGTCTCCGCCTTCCATGTCAATGACAACATAGTTATCCACTCATTTTGTCCCTCGCCTTCACATCCTAGGGAACGGGCCCTCCACCAGTTGGACGTGGTTCGTGCTCTACGGATTTATTTATCTGCTTCTGAGTCGTTTCGGCATACCGACTCACTCTTTGTTATTCCTGAGGGTCCTCGCAAGGGTTTGGCAGCCTCCAAAGGAACGATTGCCAGGTGGATCCGCTTGGCCATTGCCAAGGCGTATCGCTCCCGCCCCTCCATATCACTGCTCACTCGACCAGGGCGGTGGGCGCTTCTTTAGCCCGTTTCCACCAGGCTTACGCTTTACAGCTGTGTAAGGCAGCAACCTGGTCTTCCTTGCACACGTTTACCAAGTTCTACCAGGTGCATACCTTTGCGTCAGCAGACGCCGCTCTGGGTTGCAAGGTCTTGCGGGCTGCGGCATGTTAGGCTCCTGCAACTTCCATGGGTGTGTGGTTTCTTCCCTCCCCGTGGACTGCTTTGGAACATCCCACACTTCTGTGTCCCCCAATGATATGAGCGAGAAAATAAGATTTTTGTGGACTTACCTGTAAAATCTCTTTCTCGCAGAGTTCATTGGGGGACACAGCTCCCTCCCTTTGTTTGTTCTCTAATTTTGCCGCAGGTGACGGCGGTTGTTTGGCTTGTGGGGTCCTCAGCTTTGAGTTCGGACCCACTGGTTATTGTTATGTTATTTAATTTCTGATTTATTTTCCTCCTACTGCTTGTGCACAAACTGATATGCTCTCTCCAGGCTGGAGGGGGTATAGCCAGCGGGAGGAGCTCAGAATTTTTTAGCTTAGTGTCGCCTCCTAGCGGCAGCAGCAGCTATACCCACGGTCCTGTGTCCCCCAATGAACTCAGCGAGAAAGATTTTACAGGCGAGTCCACAAAAATCTCGCTTTTTTGCAGTGCGGACTGTCGGATGCGGATCACGGACCCCATTCAAGTGGATGGGTCCACCATCCACATGCGGCGGTCCTACAGTTGTACATTCGAGTGCATGAGCCCAAAGTCTGAGGTCCAAGCGAAGCAAATGCCAACTAGGATGTCATCTTGGAGCGTCCTTGGCTAGAAGAAGCTTTTCTGATTAGACAATTGCAGGGCAGTTATGTATGCGTTACGTCACCGTTAACTCTCCACCAGGGGCTGGTATCCTGCTATTCTAGTCCTGAGACGTAAATCCACCTATTTTTTTTATAGAGCTGCAGTCCCTGCTTCCATAGCGACACATAACTCGGCAGATTTGCTGCTTAGAGGGTGAAAATCCAGCATTCCCGGACACATATATAACTAAAACGTGAAGACATATCTAGATGACGACACAACCTACACATGCTCCGGGATCCTTACCAGACATTTCTTCTTTGCAGGCCTTACAGAGTCGCCGATTTCATCTTCATCATCAGAGGATTTCTGTGCATCTGAGCAAGTCTGATTTTTTTGGCGAGCCGAGCTTCGCACTCCATCTGCTAACTAGAGACACATATTAAAAAAATCTTGTTATCTTCACCGTAAAATAATGCAATGAACATGGAGGAACTGGAGAGGTTATTGGGATTATGCAAATTAAAAAAACTTGAGATTGCACATGTTAGCGGCTGTTTGTGCTCCAGAGTTGCACTTCCTACTGTAACTTCCTATACTGAGGCAGGAAGTCTACTATGGCAGCCTACATGCAAACTCCATAGTAGAGATGGGAATCACCACAGTAGGCGTGGGCCAGGGGAGGTGTAGTTACAGAAATGGCCAAGTCGCCGGCGCTCTGCTCGTTCTGTAACTTCCGGGTTTGCGTAGCTCCAACAGGACCCATCAGACCCCACTGACTTATAATGGGGTCCATCATTTTGACAGGAAGAATAGCACCACATGCTTTTTTAAGAGAATCTGTCAGCTCCAAATCTCCTCCCAACCAGAGTAAGCGGAGTATAGTGTAGGTCCGGAGTCCGGTTATGTCATTTTTATCTTCATACTTCCCTGCATTCCAACGCTGTGCACCGACAAACATTGAGTGGACTCCTGAGCTCACACACATAATGGAGAGGACTAAAGGAGGAGTCCTCTCAGTAGAGTGCACTGCTGGTTTGTGGGAGCACAGCGTCATGAAGAAATGACTGAATACAGTTTTCTGAGCATTGACGGGTTCAGCAGCATCATCTTGCCTAGCCCAGTCAATCAAGGGAATGGAGAAGACAGACAGAAAGATGTGCAAAATAAAATGAAAAACTATTCATACGGTATAAATATGAGAAAGAAAGCCAGAAAAGAAATCAAGAGAAAAAGATAAAAAAGAAACAGAATAAGAGAGAAAGAAACAGATAGAGAGAAATATAAAGAGAGAGAGAAAAAAAAGAGTGAGTAAGAAAGAGCAAGAGAGGGGAAAAAAAGAAGATAGAAAGAAAAAAAAAAAAAAGAAAGAAAGAAAGAAAGAAAGAAAAAACAAGATAAAAGAGACAGAAAGAAAAAGACAGGAGAGATATATAAAAAAGAAACTGAGGAAAAAAACTGAAAGAATGAAAAGCAGAGAAAGAAGCAGAGAAAGAGATAGAGAGAACATAAAAGAAAAAGAGAACGATAAAAAGAAACAGAAGGAAATAAAGAAAGAGAAACAAAGAAAAAAAAACAAAAGCAGAGCGAGAAACCGAGAAAAGAAGAGAAAGACAGAAAGAGAAGAAAGATAAAGAGAGAGACAAAGGAACAGAAAGAGAAAGAAATCGAGAAAGAAAGAACAAAAAAGCAGAGAAAGAGGAAGAAAAAGAAGCAGAGAAAGAAAGAATGAGAGAAAGAAAGAGAACGAAAGAAATAGAGAAAGAGAGAACGAGAGAAAAAAAAAAATCTGAAAAAGAAACAGAGAAAGAGAAAAAAAGAAAAAGAATGAGAGAAAGAAAAAGCAAGCAGAGAGACAGAAAAAGAAACAGAAAGATCGAAAGAAGCAGAAGAAAGAAAGAAAAAGAGAGAAGGAAGTAGAAAAAGAAAGATTGAGAGAAGTAGAGAAAAAGTGAGAGAGGGAGAGAAGGAAAGATAAAAAAGAAAGAGATAGAGACAGGAAAGAAAGAGCAATATGGGGGGGAAAAAAAGACTAAAGAAACAGAGAAAAGAAAAAAGAAATAGAGAGAAAGCGATGGAGAAAAGATTGATCTGCAGGATGAGGTTTGCACTGTGGTTCTGCTCTTTCAGTTCCCAGATCCCCATGAATGGTCCAGTACACGAGGACTCGTACAAGGCTCGCTTTCATACTTCAGCCTGTGCTTCCCAGGAAGCTACGTGCTAAATATCACAGGCGGCAATGCAAATCATCACCTGAGTCCACCACAGACATCCTCTGATACCCTCACCCACTGCCCAACTATCACCAGACCACTTACTGACTCGCCCACCATCTGTCATCATCAGACAACTCACCAGCCCCTACGTCACCACCTTCTGATTGTCACCCAACTTGCCTACTGTCTCCAACATCCATCACCAAACTATTGCCAGAGAACTCAATAAGGGGCATTTATCATATTGTGGCATAAGTCACAAATTATGACGCATGTCCTACGTAATTTTTTCGCCATTATAACTGAAGTCTGTGCCCGCCTGTAGCTGGCATAGACTTCAGGTTCTGGCCCACAGCAGGGCGTGAGCCTAAGAGACATCTGCCTCATTAAATTAGACGCATCTCAGGGAGATCAGGACTGGCATATGGGAATAACTCATCCAGTTCCTCCATTATCACTTTAGGCTAAATTCACACGGCAAAATCCATGGCAGAAAAATCGGTAGAAGATCAGTAACTGAAAACAGGTCGTTTTTGGTGGCGGATTTAGAGAGTGGCTAAAACCTGCCACTGATTCAGCAGCGGAAAACGAACTTTAAAGTTAAAAACTCCTTGTACACAGTGTAAACGATAGGGGTTTATTCAGTAGCGGATCTGAAGAACGCAAGAGAAGTGACGTCACTTCTTGGAAGCAGATTTGATTTCATAGAAGTCAATGGGGAGCAGAGGAACCTCAACCAAATACTCTTCTATGGGTGCCCTTACAGGAGGCGGAACTTTCCGCCAGAAAATCCACATCATCAAGGCTTCCCCCATGTTATCCTATAGGGCTGACAATTGCCTATCGCTGCCTTGTGCGCAATTCACATTTTGCAGCGTAAAGAACGCTGTGTTGCAGATTTCTTACCTGACCATCTTTCCGTTCAAATCAACACGAAAATTGATTCTGCAGCGGAAAACGCTGCGGAAAAACCTGCAACAAAATCAGCACCATAATTAACACCAGATAATCGGAGACTTTTGTTAAACTCCGAAAGTGTGGATTTTATGTCGGAAAATTCTGCTTGATGAGGGCAACCTAATCCGCTTGTAAGAATTCCTCTATAAACCCGCCGCCAAAGAAAAGCGGTTTTCAGCTACTAATCCACTACGGATTTTGCCGGCTGAACCTTTCAAGCGTTTCGGAACAGCTTTTCGTACCCAGCCCTTGGGTGGGATAATTCAGAAGCGCTTTGGGTGGTGGAAACACCGCTAAAAACCGCTCGTGGTTTTCTGCCAGCTCAGTTTAGCATTTCGAAGTCGATGGAAAGCGACCAATGGCGTTTTGACGGTGGATTACGTTCACTGCAATGGATGTGATTCATGTGAACATACCCTTACCTTCCAGAGGATCCTAAGAAAACTCATCCTTTGACTCCATGAATGTCCGTCCGCTCACATATTCTGACACCGTCCAATCATTCAGCATCTTATAGTCGTCATCATCAACCACCCGACTCTCATCATCCAACAACTCACCCACCGACTCCATTGGCATCTAGCGCCCAACTATCACCATTTATCCACTGCATTCACCATGGTCTGACAACTCACCCACTACCTCCATCATCTGACACCCAACTATCATCATCTGACAATTTATCCACGGTGACCTCCATCATCTTACAACCATCACCATCGGACAACTCATCCACTACTTCCATCATCATCCACACATCACCCACTACCTCTGTCACCATCTGACTACCCATCCATCATCTGACATCTCACCCACTGCCTCCACCACCATCACCCTCTGACAGCACATTCCCCGCACCCATCAGCATCAGACACCCCCCTAGAATGATCTGGTACCCAACCCAACCAGACAGCACCTCCATCATCTGCAACCACCAGACAGCCCACGTGACCTGACAACCCTACCGCTCACTATCCCGGCCACAGTTCACACTAGATCCTGCACCCCCAATGCCCTGGCTGCAGCGCCCCATTACACAGCACTGCTCCCCAACATCCCGGTGCCCATATTCACCCATAACCCGGGGGCACCGCTCTGCCCCTGAGGCCGTCGCCCCCTCCCCTCCATCCACACAGCGCCCCCAGTGTGCCGGACTCGCTCATCACCTTCCTCTTCTTCATGGAGAAAACCCAGCTCCTGCCGCCGCCAAAACTCTCCTACTACTTGGTAAAACTTTCCAGGCTCCGCGGCAGCCCCGCCCAGCAACTCACACACGGAGAACAGGTGACGCGTTATTCTACCCTACCTCGTGAGAATTCCCTACCCTCTGACTTCCTGTCGCACGAGCGATGACGTCGGGGGGCGTGTCTCACTTTTCTCCATCTGCGCATGCCCAAAAGGACACTCTAGTGAACATCTCAAGGCTGAACTTAGCAGGACGCCGGGAACCTGCGCATGCGTCTGGGAGCCGAGGTAGGGAAAAATCACGGGTCAGTGCGCAAGCGCAGTTAACTCATTAAAATCCACCCGATATACGCGCCTGCGCAATGTGATGCTAGGGAAAAATTACGTCCCAGTGCGCAAGCGCCGAGGGTAAGCATGAATATCCATGCCAAAAGCACTTTTAACCCTTTGCAGGAGCTATTCTCATATTGGTTCTTGACTGATTGTCCTCCTATATATAGGTTCTATTATATAGGGGGTCTGTCTGCACAGTATATGGGGGGGGGGGGGGTCTGTCTGCACAGTATATGGGGGGGGGGGTCTGTCTGCACAGTATATTTGGGGGGCTGTCTGCACAGTATATTTGGGGGGCTGTCTGCACAGTATATTTGGGGGGCTGCCTGCACAGTATATTTGGGGGGCTGTCTGCGCAGTATGTTTGGGGGGCTGCCTGCGCAGTATATTTGGGAGGCTGTCTGCACAGTATATTTGGGGGGCTGCCTGCACAGTATATTTGGGGGGCTGTCTGCGCAGTATATTTGGGGGGCTGCCTGCGCAGTATATTTGGGGGGCTGTCTGCGCAGTATATGGGGGGGCTGTCTGCGCAGTGTATTGGGGGGCTGTCTGCGCAGTGTATTGGGGGGCTGTCTGCGCAGTGTATTGGGGGGCTGTCTGCGCAGTGTATTGGGGGGCTGTCGCACAGTATATGGGGGGGTCTGTCGCACAGTATATGGGGGGGCTGTCTGCGCAGTATATGGGGGGGCTGTCTGCGCATTAAATGGGGGGGCTGTCTGCGCAGTATATGGGGGGCTGTCTGCGCAGTATATGGGGGGCTGTCTGCGCATTATATGGGGGGGCTGTCTGCACAGTATATGGGGGGGCTGTCTGCGCAGTATATGTGGCGCTGTCTGCGCATTATATGGGGGGGCTGTCTGCGCATTATATGGGGGGGCTGTCTGCGCATTATATGGAGGGGCTGTCTGCGCAGTATATGGGGGGGCTGTCTGCGCAGTATATGTGGCGCTGTCTGCGCAGTATATGTGGCGCTGTCTGCACAGTATATGGGGGGGCTGTCTGCGCATTATATGGGGGGGCTGTCTGCGTAGTATATGGGGGGGCTGTCTGCTGAGTATATGGGGGGCTGTCTGCGCAGTATATGGGGGGCTGTCTGTGCAGTATATGTGGCGCTGTCTGCGCAGTATATGTGGCGCTGTCTGCTCAGTATATGTGGCGCTGTCTGCGCAGTATATGGGGGGGCTGTCTGTGCAGTATATGGGGGGGCTGTCTGCTCAGTATATGGGGGGCTGTCTGCGCAGTATATGGGGGGCTGTCTGTGCAGTATATGGGGGGGTGTCTGCTCATTATATAGGGAGGTCTGTGCAGTATATGGGGGGGGGCTGTCTGTGCAGTATATGGGGGGGGGCTGTCTGTGCGGTACGGTATATTGGGGGATGTATGTGCAGCATATTTGGGGGGGGGCAGTGTATTATATTTGTGGCCTGTGTGTTAGATGTGTACAACCCTATTTTAACAAAAAAATAAATAAAAATTCCCTATATCTCCTATGCCATGGCATGTTTTTTGCTACGAAACTGCAGTCATCTCGTCACTTGGAGAAGGATGAGAAGCGGCCCCCATCCAGAAGGACACACCTGCCACCAAATCCGTCTCTCACTGGATTCTGTAATCCCCGTCTGCTGTGTATGTGCGCACCGTCCGTCTGCTGCACTTTGTCTGTTCTGCCATTTGCTCTAACCATTTTAATAAAAAAAAATGGTGTCACAACTCTGACCAGCATGTTCTCCTATGGAACACAAAGTACCTGAAGTGGTAAGAAGAAGCCCATGTGTGAGGCCCGCGCCCTGGCGGGAGCAGTGAAGGGGCATCTGACAGGTGACGAGCTGCTCCAGCATTGTGTACTGTGATCACCGCGAGTTCAGAGATCGGCACCCATAGGCCGTCCACATGCTGTGAATTACATCTCCCATCATGCTGGTAAAGTATTATGGGAGGTGTAGTCCAAAACATCTGGAATACCAAATGCGTATGAATGAAAAGCATGGTGTGTGACTGGTCAGTAACAAGGGTTGAAGCCTTGACGTGGCGTTACTGCTCACATGTGTATCCATGTGCCAATTCAACCAATGTGAGTGACTGTAATTAATACTGATTAGGTAACTATAAATACTGTGACAATGGAGAATTAAACGACTGTATCTCCTACACACCGCTTACACCGTGACCGTATCTCCTACACACAGCTTACACCGTGACCGTATCTCCTACACACCGCTTACACCGTGACCGTATCTCCTACACACCGCTTACACCGTGACCGTATCTCCTACACACAGCTTACACCGTGACCGTATCTCCTACACACCGCTTACACCGTGACCGTATCTCCTACACACCGCTTACACCGTGACCGTATCTGCTACACACCACTTACACTGTGACCGTATCTCCTACACACCGCTTACACTGTGACCGTATCACCTACACACTGCTTACACTGTGACCGTATCTCCTACACACTGCTTACACTGTGACCGTATCTCCTACACACTGCTTACACTGTGACCGTATCTCCTACACACTGCTTACACTGTGACCGTATCTCCTACACACTGCTTACACCGTGACCGTATCTCCTACACACCACTTACACAGTGACCGTATCTCCTACCACCACTTACACCGTGACTGTATCTCCTACACACTGCTTACACCGTGACCGTATCTCCTACACACTGCTTACACTGTGACCGTATCTCCTACACACTGCTTACACCTGTGACCGTATCTCCTACACACTGCTTACACCCGTGACCGTTATCTCCTACACACCGCTTACACCGTGACCGTTCTCCTACACACTGCTTACACCGTGACCGTATCTCCTACACACCTGCTTACACCGTGACCGTATCCCTACACACTGCTTACACTGTGGACCGTACTCTCCTACACACCTGCTTACACCGTGACCGTATCTCCTACACCACCGCTTACACCGTGACCGTATCTCCTACACACTGCTTACACTGTGACCGTATCTTCCTACACACTGCTTACACCGTGACCGTATCTCCTACACACCGCTTACACTGTGACCGTATCTCCTACACACTGCTTACACCGTGACCGTATCTCCTACACACCGCTTACACCGTGACCGTATCTCCTACACACTGCTTACACCGTGACCGTATCTCCTACACACTGCTTACACCGTGACCGTATCTCCTACACACCGCTTACACTGTGACCGTATCTCCTACACACCGCTTACACCGTGACCGTATCTCCTACACACCGCTTACACCGTGACCGTATCTCCTACACACCGCTTACACCGTGACCGTATCTCCTACACACGCTTACACCGTGACCGTATCTCCTACACACCGCTTACACCGTGACCGTATCTCCTACACACTGCTTACACTGTGACCGTATCTCCTACACACCGCTTACACCGTGACCGTATCTCACCTTTTGGACTCTTGTACACGACTATATGCACTAAAACATGTATAGTGATAGCTTAACGGGCGATATTGATCGTGCGTACAGGAGCACATGGCATCTTGATGTTGTCCATGTTGTGCCTCACAATGGGCTATTGTCCCGCATTCATATGATCTATTCTCTATTCGTGCTAAACAATAGCCCCACCTGAAGCTCGACTTGCGCAACATCAGTGTAATCTAGGATTGTGTGTACTCCTGTTGGCATGATCAATGCCAGTGCGGGACATATGGCCCTCTTGTAGGGAATACAGTCGTATGAAAGAGGCCTTAAAATGAGTTTTCTCATCTCAGACAATAGGGGCATATCGCTTGGATATGCCCCCATAGTCTTATAGCTGCTGTTCCCCGCACCTATATTGAGAACTGGTCCCAGAAATTGGAGTATGGCGCAATGCGCATGCTCTGCCGCCCTCCATTCTTCTCTATGTTAGAGTTGTGGATTAGCAAACAGTGGTCGACGGACCCCATTAAATCTGGTGTCCTCCAGCCACAGCGCTACCTGCTCCGTTCTCAATATAGGTGCGTGTCCCATCGGTGGTACCCACACCTATCAGACAATGGTTGCATATTCAAGCAATATGCCACCATTGATTGGGATACCCCTTTAACAGCAGTTAGTCCCTTGTGTGTCCATTGTGGTAATCACACTAGTTATGTCATAGCGTCATAGGGAAATCATTAATCAAACTGTTAAATTACAATTTATTAATGAATTCCTGATGATGCTGATGGACCGTGACTCCCACAAGGGCTCAAATGAAAAGGGGCAAGATTGAACAACGAACAAGCCTTTGCTGTTCATGTGCCAATCATAGGTGTACGATCAATAAAGAGCCAAAACATAGCTCATTACTGATTGTATTGTTCATGGTTCACCTTTGGCAATAATGTCGTTTAGGGAAAAAAAAAATACCAAGGGCTTTTCAATAAACGTACAGTAGTGACCCTATGGTAGTTGTAATGTCACCACAGCGGTAGTGCCAAAGGGTACTGTTACCCTGTACCGGCCAATGAAAACACAAATACATCGAAGTTAACTATACATTTTTTTATTTTTTTATAAATTACAATATATCCATAAAAAAAAATATATATATATATATATATATATATATATACATACTATACAAAAAATAATTTTTTTTAGTGGAGTAGGACTGTCGTGTAGGTGGTTTGAGGTTGGCAATTGTAGCCCCCCTGTCCTCTTTATTCTCTGAGCTAAAAATACAGTCCACAGGAAAGGATGCAGGTTGAAATTGTGGGTTGTATAAGGGTCTGAGGAGGAGGGTACCAGAGCATGTGTAGAGGTGGTGGGGAAAATGGTGGGACGGAGAAGTAGAAAAGAGACAGAAGTGAACACATGCCCGGGGGCTGGGAATGGGAAGGTTGTCGGTAATGGTCACTGGTGTGGGATGGGGTTGTGGGGGCCGTGGCCAATTTCTGTGACACATTCTCTAAGCATGATATTAAACTCATGCAACTGCTCGGGCGTCATTGAGTCCACCAAATTGATTATGCTTACCCCATAATGGTAGTTAGGGCTGCATTGGATCGCCGACTCTGCTCCCTCCCAGCGGCGAATCAAGGCAGCACTAAACTCCTTCTGATGTTCGTCCAAACCTTCTACAGTGTTGGAAACAACCTCTACACGGTCCACATAATCATTTTGCTTTGGCACACCAGATCTCTGCATGCTCAGCAGGGCTCTTAAATTTGGATGTCAACCTAAGAGCCTCTGTTGAGCAGAGGGATCCGGTAGGGGACCCGGATTCTCCCGAGCAGATGCATGAGGGACAGGAGGTCTGGCGTTGGCGATCCATTCATTTTCCGCATCAGGAGGTTGTTCAGTCTCCAGAGTGCTGCTCTTAGTTCTGTATGAAAAAAATGAAATAAAAATTTACCTTTAAAAACACCATCCATGTCCGATGCTACGTCTACATTACACCATAAGTTGGCTGTCCAAAACAGGGTAGCCAAACGCTCTGCTGTTACAGACAGTCCCTTAAAGGGAACCTGTCACTGGGATTTTGTGTATAGAGCTGAGGGCATGGGCTGTTAGATGGCCGCTAGCACATCCTCAATACCCAGTCCCCATAGCTCTGTGTGCTCTTATTGTGTAAGAAAACAGATTTGATACATATGCAAATTACCTGAGATGAGTCCTGTCCCTGACTCCTCTCACATACAGGACTCATCTCAGGTTAATTTGCATATGTATCAAATTGATTTTTTTAATAAAAGCACACAGAGCTATGGGGACTGGGTATTGCGGATGTGCTAGAGGCCATCTAGCAACCCATGTCCTCAGCGCTATACCCCAAATCCCGGTGACAGGTTCCCTTTAAATTACATTTCTTTTTACATTTCATTTACATTTCTTTAAAAAATATATATAATTTACCTTCTTTGTGCCATTGTGCGTCGTCGTAAACCAAGGCCGCTGTATATGTACTCCCTGAGGCTGCGCCGGACCCAATTGGGACTGAACCTCCTTCTTATAGTCCATCCTGAAGCCGTCCTGGATAGATCAGCGTTGTGTAACCTGTTTAAATGTTGGAAAAAAAAAAATAACATGATGTAAGGTTAAGAACAATATGAATGTTTAAAAAAAAAAAATTGCTGTTCTTACAACATATCTTCTGAGACACCGCATTTAAATCCCCCCAGGTCTCAGAAAGGTCAGAACATATGTCCCTCTATGGCCGTGTAAGCGGTGTGTAGGTGATACGGTCACAGTGTAAGCGGTGTGTAGGAGATACGGTCACAGTGTAAGCGGTGTGTAGGAGATACGGTCACGGTGTAAGCAGTGTGTAGGAGATACGGTCACGGTGTAAGCGGTGTGTAGGAGATACGGTCACAGTGTAAGCGGTGTGTAGGAGATACAGTCACAGTGTAAGCGGTGTGTAGGTGATACAGTCACAGTGTAAGCGGTGTGTAGGAGATACGGTCACAGTGTAAGCGGTGTGTAGGAGATACGGTCACAGTGTAAGCGGTGTGTAGGAGATACGGTCACGGTGTAAGCAGTGTGTAGGAGATACGGTCACAGTGTAAGCGGTGTGTAGGAGATACGGTCACGGTGTAAGCAGTGTGTAGGAGATACGGTCACAGTGTAAGCGGTGTGTAGGAGATACGGTCACGGTGTAAGCGGTGTGTAGGAGATACGGTCACAGTGTAAGCGGTGTGTAGGAGATACGGTCACAGTGTAAGCAGTGTGTAGGAGATACGGTCACAGTGTAAGCAGTGTGTAGGAGATACGGTCACGGTGTAAGCGGTGTGTAGGAGATACGGTCACGGGGTAAGCGGTGTGTAGGAGATACGGTCACGGTGTAAGCGGTGTGTAGGAGATACGGTCACGGTTGTAAGCGGTGTGTAGGAGATACGGTCACGGTGTAAGCGGTGTGTAGGAGATACGGTCACGGTGTAAGCGGTGTGTAGGAGATACGGTCACAGTGTAAGCGGTGTGTAGGAGATACGGTCACGGTGTAAGCAGTGTGTAGGAGATACGGTCACAGTGTAAGTGGTGTGTAGGAGATACGGTCACGGTGTAAGCAGTGTGTAGGAGATACGGTCACAGTGTAAGCAGTGTGTAGGAGATACGGTCACGGTGTAAGCAGTGTGTAGGAGATACGGTCACAGTGTAAGCAGTTTATAGGAGATACGGTCACGGTGTAAGCGGTGTGTAGGAGATACGGTCACGGTGTAAGCAGTGTGTAGGAGATACGGTCACAGTGTAAGCAGTGTGTAGGAGATACGGTCACGGTGTAAGCGGTGTGTAGGAGATACGGTCACAGTGTAAGCGGTGTGTAGGAGATACGGTCACGGTGTAAGCGGTGTGTAGGAGATACGGTCACGGTGTAAGCAGTGTGTAGGAGATACAGTCACGGTGTAAGCAGTGTGTAGGAGATACAGTCGTTTAATTCTCCATTGTCACAGTATTTATAGTTACCTAATCAGTATTAGTTAGTCACTCACATTGGTTGAATTGGCACATGGATACACATGTGAGCAGTAACGCCACGTCAAGGCTTCAACCCTTGTTACTGACCAGTCACACACCATGCTTTTCATTCATACGCATTTGGTATTCCAGATGTTTTGGACTACACCTCCCATAATACTTTACCAGCATGATGGGAGATGTAATTCACAGCATGTGGACAGCCTATGGTTGCCGACCTCTGAACTCGTGGTGATCACAGTACACAATGCTGGAGCAGCTCGTCACCTGTCAGATGCCCCTTCAATGCTCCCGCCAGGGCGCGGGCCTCACACATGGGCTTCTTCTTACCACTTCAGGTACTTTGTGTTCCATAGGAGAACATGCTGGTCAGAGTAAATGGCAGAACAGACAAAGTGCAGCAGACGGACGGTGCACATATACACAGCAGACGGGGATTACAGAATCCAGTGAGAGACGGATCTGGTGGCAGGTGTGTCCTTCTGGATGGGGGCCGCTTCTCATCCTTCTCCAAGTGACGAGATGACTGCAGTTTCGTAGCAAAAAACATGCCATGGCATAGGAGATATAGGGAATTTTTATTGATTTTTTTGTTAAAATAGGGTTGTACACATCTAACACACAGGCCACAAATATAATACACTGCCCCCCCCAAATATGCTGCACATACATCCCCCAATATACCGTACCGCACAGACAGCCCCCCCCATATACTGCACAGACAGCCCCCCCCCATATACTGCGCAGACAGCCCCCCATATACTGAGCAGACAGCCCCCCCATATACTACGCAGACAGCCCCCCCATATAATGCGCAGACAGCCCCCCCATATACTGCGCAGACAGCGCCACATATACTGCGCAGACAGCGCCACATATACTGCGCAGACAGCCCCCCCATATACTACGCAGACAGCCCCCCCATATACTGCGCAGACAGCCCCTCCATATAATGCGCAGACAGCCCCCCCATATAATGCGCAGACAGCCCCCCCATATAATGCGCAGACAGCGCCACATATACTGCGCAGACAGCCCCCCCATATACTGCGCAGACAGCCCCCCCATATAATGCGCAGACAGCCCCCCATATACTGCGCAGACAGCCCCCCCATTTAATGCACAGACAGCGCCACATATACTGCACAGACAGCCCTCCCATATAATGCGCAGACAGCCCCCCATATACTGCGCAGACAGCCCCCCCATATACTACGCAGACAGCCCCCCCATATACTACGCAGACAGCCCCCCCATATACTACGCAGACAGCCCCTCCATATAATGCGCAGACAGCCCCCCCATATAATGCGCAGACAGCGCCACATATACTGCGCAGACAGCCCCCCCATATACTGCGCAGACAGCCCCCCCATATAATGCGCAGACAGCCCCCCATATACTGCGCAGACAGCCCCCCATATACTGCGCAGACAGCCCCCCCATTTAATGCGCAGACAGCCCCCCCATATACTGCGCAGACAGCCCCCCCATATACTGTGCGACAGACCCCCCCATATACTGTGCGACAGCCCCCCAATACACTGCGCAGACAGCCCCCCAATACACTGCGCAGACAGCCCCCCAATACACTGCGCAGACAGCCCCCCATATACTGCGCAGACAGCCCCCCATATACTGCGCAGACAGCCCCCCTCTGGTGCAAATCCGTGCCATGTGTGCAGTGTCGGACTAGGGTACCTAGGGCCCACCAGTGTAACTGATTCTGGGGGCCCACCTTAGGGCTCCTGCACTCAAACTTCTTTTTTTTCCGTGTCCGTACTATTTTTTTTTTGTGGCCTGTATGTGAAACCATTCACTTCAATGGGGCCGCAAAAACCGAAAATGACCCCATGTGCATTCCGTGTCTGTATGTTCGCATGGCCGTTACGCAAAATGATAGAACATGTCCTCTTATTGTCGGCATTACAGACAAGGATAGGGCGGTTCTATTAGAGGCCGGCATAATGTGGAATGCACACACCCGGTATCCATGTTTTGCACATCCACAATTTGCAGACTGCAAAACATCCAACAATGGTGTTCATGAGCCCTTACAGTGATAACAGAGATATTATAGATGGAGTATGATGGCAGACACTCACAGCAACATGCACAAACATACATGTGGCAGAATTTAGGCTACTTTCACACTTGCAGTAGCAGGGTCCGGCATCCGTGCTAACACTAGCCCACCGTGCCGTCGGAAGTCCGCTGTAGTTTTTGTCTGGCTGTCTCTCGGCATGTTTGCCGTGCTGCGGCCGGTCCTCTCACAGCACGGTGGTCTGGCGTAAGAACGGAGCTGGCAGGCTGTTCCCCGACTGGAATAGCTTGCCGGACGAAAGCGTGTAAGAAGCCTTACACACACATATATATATATCCTGCTTGGAGCGAAGTAGGCTGTCAATCTAGATGAGAGGGGCGGGCTGGAGGGACGAGCTGGGCGGCAGACATGGTGAGTAGACAGGGCCTCTAGGTGCTGAAAAGACGCCCACATAGCACCTAGAGGCTCATTTGTGTATCAATAAAAGTCTGTTTTTAAGGTTAACCGCAGCAGACAAAGGTAATACAAGAACACGGTTAGGTACAGCAGACACTAGCAGATCGCTAGGGCCAGACAGCTAAATAGGTCAAAATCTGGTGGTAGAAACCCTTTAAAGGGGCTGCCTCACTTCAACAAATGGCATTTATTATGTAGAGAAAGTTAATACAAGCCACTAATTTATGTATTCTGATTCTCCATATTGGATCTTTTCCATCACAATATACACTGCTCTTATCCATGGTTTTGACCACCCTGCAATCCAGCAGTGGTGGCCGTGCTTGCACACTATAGGTAAAGGTCTTGGTCTATGCGCACTTCCAGCCTTTCCCTATAGTGTGTAAGCACGGACACTGCTCCTGGATTGTAGGGTGATATGTGCTGTGTATAATGTAATGGAAAGGAGGCAATATGGATAATAACAATACATTAGTAAGTGGTAAGTGCCTTGTATTAACTTTCTTTACATGATAAACGCCATTTTTTGAAGTGAGACAGCCCCTTTAACCCCTTTAAGCATAAATGTCTGGCATGAAATTGATCAAATCTTAACCTCCTCAGATTGCACATAATCTACAGTATATTTAAAAGGGTTGTCCTACCATAATGACCTATCGCCTATCTACAGGATAAGTGATAAATATCAGATTGCTGGGGGTCTGACTGCTGGAACACCCACTGATCATGAAAAAAGGGGTCCTGAGACATTCAATTACATTACCACCAATCTATGTACACAAGGGTCTTAAAGGGGCTGTCTCACTTCAGTAAGTGGCATTTATCATGTAGAGAAAGTTAATACGAGCAACTTACTAATATGCCGTTATTATCCATATTGCTTCCTTTGTAGACTGGATTCATTTTTCCATCACATTATACGCTGCTCATTTCCATGGTTACGACCACCCTGCTATCCATCAGTGGCGGTCATGCTTGCTCACTATAGGCAAAAGCATCAGCCTCTCTGGTAGCCGAGACTATGGGAGCACACACAGTCTGGTGCTTTATCTTATAGTGTGCAAGGACAACCATCACTGATGGATAGCCGGGTGGTCATAACCATGGAAACAAGCAGTGTATAATGTGATGGAAAAATGAATCCAGCCTGCAAAGGAAGCAATATGGATAATAACAATATACTATCAGAAGGACCTTGTAGCTGGCCAGCTAAGACCTGTCCTAGGTTGCTAGTATAGCTTATATGTGTATACAGCTAGACCTGCCAATGGCCTTAATAAAGTTCCTATGTTTATGTGTTAAAGACAAAAAAACGCAATTAGACTTACCGGTAATTCCGTTTCCTTGAATCCACCATGACGGCCCACAATGAGATTGACCCTTGACCTCTGTAGGGGCAGGAACATATGAAGAGAGTTTAAATTCCCCCCACCCCTCCACCTCCTCAGTGCTTTACAAATTACCCAAAAGGTGGAACAAAAATTAAAAGGATATTGATTCATACCCCTTAACATATATTTTCCCCCCGTAATATTATATACACACACACCTGCTTTTTTTTTTTTAGGGATGGAAATAGTATGGGCCGTCATGGTGGATTCAAGGAAACGGAATTACCGGTAAGTCTAATTGCGTTTTTTCCATTTCATCCACCATGACGGCCCACAATGAGATGTAACAAATGACTAAGTAGGTGGGGATATTGCCTGTAAAACCCTCCGGCCAAAAAGAGCTTCATTTGAGTCCGGAAGATTAAGACGATAGCGTCTTACAAAGGTATTTGCTCTTGACCAGGTTGCAGCCCTACAGATCTGGTCAAGTGAGATACCTCCTTTTTCAGCCCAAGAGGAGGCTGTGGCCCTAGTGGAATTGGCTTTAATGGCACCAGGGCTGGGTTTGCCCTGTATCACATAGCAACACTCAATGGTGGATCCATCTAGCTATGGAGGATTTAGATAGCTTCCTCCCTTTATTTCTTCCTGAGAACTGTATTAGGAGATTATTATTCGTCCTAAAAGCTCTGGTAGACTCAAGATATTGAATGACAGTATTTCTAACGTCTAATAGACGCATCTTATCGCTTGATCCTGCAATTTTGGACCCAGTGATAGAGGGTAGGAATATTTCCTGGTCCCGGTGGAAGGATGAGACCACCTTAGGGAGGAAACCTGGATCGAGCGTCAGACGAATGTGATCTTCGTTAATTTGGAGATATGGTTCCTTGCAGGAAAGGGCTTGAAGTTCTCCAATACGTCTGGCTGAGGTTATTGCTATCAGGAAAGCAGTTTTTAGGGAAAGGTGCTTTAAAGAAATATCTGACAGCAGTACAAAGGGAGGTTTTGTTAAACCCTCTAGGACGATGTTTAGGTCCCAAGTTGGAGCCCTAGATTTTAGAGTGGGTCTTAATCTGCTTGCTGCTCTGATAAATCTCCTGAACTATCTGTGATTGGCTAGGCTGTAGTCGTAGAAGGTGCCGAGAGCTGATATTTTTACTTTCAGGGTACTAGGTCTCAAACCTAGTTCCAAGCCATTTTGAAGGAAGTCTAGAATTTTATTGATGGGAGGAGAGGAGGTGTCCGGGTGATCCACCCTTAACCAAGAGCAGTATTTTTTCCAGATCTTTAGGTAGATGGAAGATGTAACCTTTTTCCTACTGGCCCTGAGTGTGAGAATCACTCTATCTGAAAGGCCCTTACTTTTTAAGGTCTCGGGAGCCAAACGGCTAGTCTGAATTATTTGGGGTCGGGATGTAGAAGAGGGCCCTGGACTAGCATGTCTCTCTGAAAGGGGATCTCCCAAGGATCTTCCAGCGACAGTTGTTTCAGAGTAGAAAACCAACTCCTCTTTGGCCATAGGGGGGCTATCAGGATGAGAGTGGTTGGTTCTCCTAGGAACTTCTGGATGACTCGAGGTATTAGAGGTATTGTGGGAAATGTGTATGCTAGATTCCATCTTCAGTGTATTGACAGGGCGTCTATTGCCCAAGGTCCGTCCTCTAGATTTAGGGAGCAAAAGAGTTCTACCTGAGCATTTCATCTGGAAGCGAATAAGTCTATTTCGGGTTGACCCCATCTTTCGGATATCTTCCGGAAGATTTCCCTGTTCAGGGACCATTCTCCTGGATCTATACTTTTTCTGCTCAGGTAGTCTGCCACTGTGTTTTCACATCCTTTTAAGTGGAGAATGGAGAGCGACAAGGTGTTCTTTTCTGCCCAAGTGAAGATTCTTTTTGCCACTCCTCCAAGCAAGCGTGACTTTGTCACTCCTTGGTGCCTCAAATATGCCACCGTTGTGGTATTGTCGGACAGAATCTTTAAGTGTTGATCCTTTAACAGGTCTTCTCCTTTTGTTAATGCCTCGAGGACAGCGTACAGTTGTAGTTGGATGACCTTCTTTTTATGACTTCTGGCCAAGTATCCTGCAGCAGATGGTCTTCTATTTTGGCTCCCCAGCCCTCGAGACTTGCATCCGTTATTAACTGAACAGCCAGATGGATCCGCCACTGTAGACCTCCAAGTAGTCTTCTTTTTTCCTTCCACCAATTGAGATCAGTTTTCACAGACTGTGGTATCCAAATACTTCTGTCTAGGTTTACCTGTTTTCCATCCCATTCTTTTAGAATCCAACTTTGGGTTACCCTTGTGTGGCTTTGGCACCTGGGGACCGAGGGTATGCAGGCGGTTAGGCTTCCTAGTAAACTCATGGCTTTTCTGATGGAGCATCTGTGAGAACTCTGAAACATCCTGATCTTCTCTATCAGCGCTGCTGTTTTGTCCTGAGGAAGGAAGGTTTTTAGTAAGGTTGAGTCCAGTTCTACACCTAGGAACCTTATTATTCTGGATGGAATAAGTGTGGATTTCTTTATGTTTATAATCCAACCAAGAATTCTCAGAATCTCTGAAAACCTGTGAGTTGCGGATAGGTTTACTACTTGTGTTCTGCCCAGAATTAGGAAATCGTCGAGGTATGGGATAATTGTTATACCCTCTCGGTGGAGATAAGCCACCATCCCTACCACGATCTTTGTAAAAATTCTGGGTGCCGAGGAGATGCCGAAAGGAAGGGTGACATACTGAAAGTGGTGGATCAAACTGTCCACCCCCTTTAGAGCGAACCGCAAATATTTTTGAGAGAGATGATGAATAGGGATATGGTAATATGCGTCTTTGAGGTCGATTGACAACATAAACGCCCCTTTTTGAATCAGAGGAAATGTGGATGAGATGGTTTCCATCCTGAACTTCCTGTACAGAATAGATCTGTTTAAAGGTTTTAAATTTATTATGGTTCGAAAGGACTGATCTGGTTTTTTTACTAAAAAGAGGTTGGAATAGAATCCTCTCCTTTCATCTGGTACTGGGACCTTTTGAATTACGCCCAGATCTAGAAGGTCTCAGACACCCTGCCATATCTTTGGAAGTTCTGTTCTGTTCTGGGCCGAGATACAGAATCTTTTTGGGGGGACTGATGTGAATTCTATCTTGTAACCCTGGGAGATTACGTCTAGAACCCAGGAATTTGAGGTGATTTGTTCCCATGAAGATAGAAAACCCATCAGTCTGCCCCCTACTCTGGCGTCATTGTTGTTTGGGCTGTCTGTTTTGGGGATTGAGGATGTAGCCTCTCCCTCTTCCCCCTTTAGGGTAGCTCCATCTTCCGGTCTTTCCTGTACCCCTGTAAGATCTTTGTTGAGGCTGAAACTGACAAAAGGGCTTCTTTTTAGATTCCTTATCTTCCGAAAAACCTTTTTTCTTATCAGCTGCTCTTTCTAGGATTTTATCTAGAGTGGGCCCACAAACAAATTCCCCTGAAAATGGGATAGAGCAGAGCTTGGCTTTGGATGCTTTGCCCCCTGACCAGGCTTTCATCCATAGAGCCTGCCAGGCTGCATTAGAGAGAGCAGCGTCTTTGGCTGAAAAACTGATAGATTCCGCAGAAGCATCTGCTAAGAATGCTGTGGTAGATCGAAGGAGTGGGATAGAATCCCTAATCTCTTCTCTGGAAGTTTTATTTTTTAAGTGTTCGTCAAGTTCCCCTAGCCATATATACATGGCCCTGGCTACGGATGTTGCTGCAATATTTGTTTTAACTCCGAACATTACTGACTCCCAGGATCTTTTCAGGAGTCCATTCGCTTTCCAATCCATCGGATCACCCAGCTGAGAGGAGTCCTCAAAAGGTAGAGCGGTTCTCTTTACCACCTGGCTACCGTATGTCAACCTTAGGGTCCATTAAATAATTTGAGTTCCGTCGGGTCAAAGCAGAGTCTATTCTAAACTCTTTGGGGACCCCTAGCCTCTTCTCTGGATCGACCACTCTCCAGATCAATTTCCGTATGTTTGTTTATAGGAAAACAATGGAAGTTTTTGATCTAAGACCCCGAAATTTCGTCTTGGACAGTACGGGGCTTAGGGGTATCCTCAATTCCATTGTGGACCAAAGCCCTTAGTAATTCCTCATTTCATACTGAGGAGAAGAATATTTTTTATCTTCCTCCATGATCTCTCCTTCTGACAGGGGATCCTTGTCTAGGTTGATCGGAGGTTTCTTACATCTGCTAGAGGAGAGAGATACAGAGTTTGCTTCTTGGAGGGTTGGGGTTGAGGAGGGCTGACATAGTAGCCAAAGAAGATGTATTGCGTTTCATTCTTTAGAATATCTGGTTGTTTTCTTTCCATATTCTGCCGTGCAGGATCTGCACAGCCTTTTTTTGTAATTTTCGGGGAGCCTTTTGGAGCACGCATTGCATTTAAGGAGTCTCGCTTTAGATTTAGACTCTTTAGTGCCCTGGAAGTGAGAGAGCAACCAGATATACCACAATTAGCATCTGAACTTTAAGAGAATAGATTTTGAAATACACCCCCCCTGAGGGGGCTCACGGTACTGATGGCCAAAGGATCAGAGGCTTTCTGGCGGGGAGTAGGTGCTTCCGACATCGTGGTGCTTGCAGGCGAGGGCTGCTTGAACCGCTATTATTTTAAATTCTTGCCGGCGTCTGATGTCATTCAGCTGTGCCCATAGGTCATCGGCGTGTGCCGGCGTCGCACCAATCCACTTTAAGCTCCATGCGCCGCACAGCCCGCCTCCTAAAAAGCGATCCATGCGCCGCACCTACTCCCCCAGCCGGTCACATGGCAAACAGAGAAGGAGGACGCCAAGCGCAGCGTGCGAGTCACCCTCGTGAAGCCTGCACCCCGGACTGCTTCCCAGATAGAAGCAGGGAGGTCCAGAGGTAAGAAAGGACCACAGGCCTCAGCATAAGCCGAGACGAGGGTCCTTGTTGCTCCATGCTGTCCAGCCTTAGCCCGAGCCGCGGGAGGACAGCAGGAGATTCCTGAAAGAATAAAGTTACTACCCCCCTGATAGGAGGGCTCTCACCACATGTTGGCCCCTGTAGGGGCAGGAAAAGACTGAGAAGATGGAGGGGTGGGGGGAATTTAAACTCTCTTCATATGTTCCTGCCCCTACAGAGGTCAAGGGTCAATCTCATTGTGGGCCGTCATGGTGGATGAAATGGAAAAAAGAGTTATTGACAGTGACATCATGTTTTGGATGTCATATAACTGTTATATTTTGTGTTCACAGAAGCAGAAAAAGATAATATGCCTTTAAGATTCATTTTGTAATGTGAGGTAAGCTCAGTGACACCGCAGAAACAACAGAAAGTATAGTGTTAATTTGTTGTTGCTGGGCAGAAGTCTAGACCAATCACAGCCAGCTTCTCACACAGCAAGAGTTTTCACCAATCACAGCCAGCCTCACACACAGCCTGTCTGGGAATTCCCCTAGCAGGAGCTGCTAGAATCATTATTCACCAGAGACAGGAGCTGAAGAGATACTCACTCCACTGAGAGCTGTGTTTTTATGGGAACAAGAGGCCAAAATAGGTATTTAGAACAGTTATATAATGTTCATATTGTTAGAATTGTGATTAGAACTGTATACTGAACCAGTTATATCTGTGTTTACTTACAGTTTCACCAAATTCAAATAGCAAGCTACAAATTGCAAGCTACAATTGCAAACTACAAATCCATACAAATTGCATACAGATCAGTAAAACTATCGGTCAAATCTTAGATATACCTCTAAGAGAGATCATAAAGTGCTTAAATAACTTAAAGTAAGTGTCACGGGGTAGAGTCGCGGGTATACAGACAGAGCGGAGGTGCACGCCCTGAGCTGCCACCCGGTCTCCTGTCCCTGCCTACTTGCACCACCCGCCCTAGCTTTATGGGGCGCAACTGGGCGACAGTCCCTGACCTGAGTAAGTGCAAGCAGAGAGATAGAGACAGCAGGGAAGCAGACAGCCAATGAGAGGTAGCACTAGAGTGGACAGAGAGGTGGAACAAGCAAGGTACCACCAAAAACGGAAGGGCAAAGCGGGTCAGCTAGGCGGGGTCAGTCCAGGAGGTCACGTCAGTACAAGAGAAGAGGCAAAGACAAAATCCAAAAGCAAGCCGAGGTCAAAATCCGAGAGGTAGCGTCAAGGTTCAGGGAGCAGGCAGAAGAGGTGTCAGGAAGCAGATCAAGGGTCAGATCCAAAGGTAAGCTAAATATCAATAATAATACACAGCCTAATGGACCAAAATCACAGGCAACCTGTAGCCAGCAGGTTGCCTGTATTTATAGTGGGGTGTGAGGGTCATGTGACTTGGCCAGCATCACATGACCGACAGACAAACAAGTCGAGCACCGTGTGATCAGCTCAGCGCTCAAGGTAGACCTAGGAGCAGGGAGCCTCCCAGCTAGCAAAAGCCGCCCTGGGAACGAAAAGCCGCCCAGGCCGCTCTTCCTTCTTCTCACATAACCCCTCCCCAGCCTGTTGCTTGGCCCGCCCTGTAAGCCTCTTATGTCATCCAGTGTACTGGCCGATATCCCGCCCGCGCATGCGCACTGCATGGAATGATGCTGCTGCCCACAATGGTCATCACAGTGCGCATGCGCCGGCGGGATATCGGCCAGTACACTGGATGACGTAAGAGGCTTACAGGGGGGCCAAGCAACAGGCTGGGGTGGGGTTATGTGAGAAGAAGGAAGAGCGGCCTCCACGGGTGAACCACCAGTATCTCTTTACATGGCAGCAGTGATGCCTATAAATACAGAATATCATCACTGTAAACCATACGTGTCAATACTGGAGAATGTGACGCACTGTGCACAATTTTTCGGGCATAAGTACAACCCCCTTTGCAGGTCACAACCTTTAACAAAGCCCAAGCAAAGGTTCTACAGGAGTAACGTGAGCAAAGGGCACAAACAGAGGGTCATAACTGAAGCATAGACATTAGGGTCACCTGAGGCAGGGTAATAGTGGGGATCTTGTAGCAGGGGTAACTGGAGAAGAGGAAATATTAGTGGTGCATTTAGAGTGGGGGCATCTGGAGCTGGGGCGCTTATGGGGGTGCACCTAAAGCAGAGGCATTAGGGTCACCTGAGGCAGGGTAAAAGTGTGGATCCTGGAGCAGCTGTAGGGGTATTAGGGGGGCAACTGGAGTAGATTCAATATTAGTGGTGCTTTTAGAGTGGGGGTATTGGGGGGGCATCTGGAGCTGGGAAACTTATGGGGGTGCATCTAAAGCAGAGGGATTGGGGGGGGCCCAGGGCAGAGTCCCCCCAATGCCCCTCTGAATGCTGCAGAGAGCAGCACACATTCATAGATCTGTGTCTGCTATAAACAAATCCCCTATTTCCCCCTTACAGTCTCCTACAGCTCACTACTGTCACACACCTGAGAAATCAGCCCAGCACCGCAGAGGAGTCCTTCTCTCCAGAAGCTGCAGTTTCCTGACAGCAGGGAGGGCAGGAGGAGGCAGACACCTTCTCTCCTCCTTCACTGCCAACAGTCCAGGAAGTCTAGAAGATACTGCGTAGCATCCTGTACAATGTACACCACTATGCGATACTGCCACCTAGTGGTTACAGTAATTATCTCTCCTGAGAAAGGAGAAATAATTACTCCTCCATCTTATCTTGGGTGCAGGAGACTGGGGGCCCACCGAGGAATCCCCCGCTTTCCCAGTGGGCCAGTCCGAGCCTGCATGTGTGTGAACATGGCCCAAGGCTACAGTTTGCCAAAAGCACCCAAAATGGATCGGCTATAAATGCACTCAGCTCTGATGAAGGGTAGATGGAGTAACACACCGCTGAATTAAAAAACTCATTTTATATATACAGCAGTGGTCAGGGGCGTAGCTACCATGGAAGCAGGGGAAGCAGATGCTCAGGGGCCCAGGAGGAGGACAAATGGATTTATTTTCAGGACCCAAGGAGTGGTAAGTACAGTGCTGCTAGTGTTGCCCTCACCTTTTACACTGAAAAGCCGTTCTTATGGAACTGCATGCCCTATTATGGCAGAGTCAGACTATGACCACATGGAGTTGTGACACTGCCGCGCTGCCTACTGCGTGGCCATACAAACTACAGTGGACACTAACTATTTGAGACCTCACAGTCTAGTCGGTCAGCATTGTTAATGGTCGCGTGGCACCTGGATGTGACAAACAGCCAGACAACCATGTCGCGATAGGGTGGCTAGACGTCTGGCTTTAGGCCGCAAAGTCCAGTTTACTGGCTCCCTGTCCTCTGTCCGGCGCAGGGCCTGGACTGACGCTGGCGTGTTCTCCTTTTCAGTCGATCCAAGCTAAGACAGTAGCAGTGCACTGTCTGAGTGTGAGCTGCCGGCACAAACTGACAGACTGAGGCTTCTCTCACCCAAAGTCTCAATTTCACGCGCGTGATAAACAACTAAAGGTTTATAAACAACATCTCTTAGCAACCATCAGTGAAAAACACATTGCATCCTCACTTGCAAGGCAGTTTCTAGAGGCGGGCGAGGGATGCGACCGCACAGGGCAGGGCAGCGATACAGATGAATGGTGCGGAGGAGCAGGGGAGAGGAGTCTCCCTTGGCCCTTCCTCTGATAGGCTACAGGCACTAGGCCTGTAGCCTATCAGAGGCCGGTGCAGGCGGCGCGATGAAGTCATCGCGCCGCCTGAGCCGTACAGAGCGGGACACAGGCCGGTAGAGGCCTGCATCGCATCGCTGAGCAGCATAAGGTAAGTATATGCGCTTATTGTTTTTATTATTTATAGTATACTGGGGCAAGAAGGGAGGTGGGGGCCCTATATACTGGCACAATATGGAGGGGCACTATGGGGGCCCTATATACTGGCACAATATGGAGGAGGCACTATGGAGAAGAGGGAAAGCACTATGGGGCCCTATATACTGGCACAATATGGGGGGCACTATAGAGAAGAGGGGACACATATACTGGGGGCCCCATATACTGGCACTCATTATAGGGGGCTCTATGGAGAAGTGGGGGTAAAGGAGCACTATGGGGGCATTATATAGGGGCATTAAATACTGGCAACCATTTTGGTGCCACTATGGGGAAGGGGGAGAGGAGCATTATGGGGGCATCTATGTGGGGCAGTCTATAGGGGCATTTTATACTGGCACATTATGGAGGACACTATGGTTACAGGGGAGGAGCACTATGGGGCATCTTCTGGGGGCACTATATAGGAGTATTTTATACTGTCACAAATTATAGGGGCACTATGGGCACCTAAGCTCAACTGGGGGCACGAAGTGTTTTGGAGGGCATTCTGGGGACATTGGCTCTACTTGGGGCACTAAGATGTGTTTTGGTTTTTTTTAGTCTTTTTTTTACTGTCAACAGGGCATTTTTTGCACTGGGGCACACTATAAATAGAATTATTACTACCAGGGGCATTATGGTGGGCTTTATTACAACTGGGGGCCTATGGTAGCATTATTACCGCACTTCTGGGACACAATTACTGTTGGGAGCACTGTAGGAGCACTATTACTACTAAATGCACTCTGGCGCAGAATTATCACTATTGTTGGGATTTTTGGGAGCACTATTACTGTGGGGGCACCCTGGCACAGTATCAGATTAGCACAGTTGTTTTTGGGGGACATTATAGTTACACTATTAGTGTCAGGGACTAATAGTTATTTTTTAGAGCATTGTGTTCTAATAATTATTGAAGGGGTGCTATCTGTGTGTAACTAGTATTTTTAGGGGGTTTATCAGTTTATGCAGTATAGTTTTGGAGGTGCATAATGGGATGTTGAGAAGGTGGGAGGATGATGGAAAAGTAGGAAACTAAGATGTCTGTCAAACTCTGCAGAGAGAAGAGATGGCTGAAAGAAATCATTATGGCGGTCTGGTCTGAATGGAGAAGACAAAGAAAGAGAACATCTACATCAAAGGAGACATCACTGGATGTAAGAGGTATGTGGGGCTGTATTAGGCCGAATGCACACGGCCGTGAGCGGTCCGTGGTATCTCGGCCTGGATTCCTGCTGAGAGCAGGAGCGCACAGCGTCATTGGTTGCTATGACACCGTGCGCTTCATGCCGCCGCTGCACTACAGTAATACACTCGTATTGTGTATTACTGTAGTTCAGCGGTGGCATGAGGCGCACGGCGTCATAGCAAACAATGACGCTGTGCGCTCCTGCACTCAGCAGGAATCCAGGCTGGGATACCACGGACCGCTCACGGCCGTGTGCATTCGGCCTTGGGCTACTTTCACAACTGCGTTATTGATTCTGGCAGGCTGTTCCAGCTGAGAACAGCCTGCCGGAATTCACTGGATCCGACACTGCAGACTGAATGCCCGCCGCCCCCATCAACTACAATGGCCCACAATCGGGGAGGGGGGGGGAACTGCCCTGCGCACTTGCTTCCGGATGCAATGCGTTTTTCAATGAAGCCCCATTCACTTCTATGGGGCCAGGGCTGAGTGAAAAACGCAGAATATAGAACATGCTGCGTTTTTCACGCAACGTAGAACTAAAACTCGCTCGTGTGAAAGGGGCCTTAAGCCTCATTCACATGTCAGTGATTTCTATCAGTGATTGTGAGTCAAAACCAACCAGGATTGGAGCCTCCACAGACATAAGGCCTCTTTCACACAGGCGAGATTTCCACACGGGTACAATGCGAGAGGTGAACGCATTGCACCTGCACTGAATCATTCATTTCTATGGGGCTGTGCACATGAGCGGTGATTTTCACGCATCACTTGTGCATTGCGTGAAAATCGCAGCATGCTCTATTTTGTGCGTTTTTCACGCAACGCAAGCCCCCACAGAAGTGAATGGGGCTGCGTGACAATCGCAAGCGGTGCGATTTTCACACATGGTTGCTAGGAGATGATCGGGATGGGGACCCAATCTTTATTATTTTCCCTTATAACATGGTTATAAGGGAAAATAATAGCATTCTTAATATAGAATGCTTAGTAAAATAGGGCTGGAGGGGTTAAAAAATAAATAAATAGTCATTTAACTCACCTCATCCACTTGTTCGCGAAGCCCGGCTTCTCTTCTTTCTTCTTCTTTGCTGTCCAGGAGGAAAAAGACCTGTGGTGAGTGATGTCACTGCGCTCATCACATGGCCCATCACATGATCCATCACCATGGTGATGGATCATGTGACGGACCATGTGATGAGCGCAGTGACGTCACCACAGGTCCTTTTCCTCAAAGAAGAAGAAAGAAGAGAAGCCGGGCTGCACAAACAAGTGGATTAAGGTGAGATAAATTTTATTTTTTATTTTTTAACCCCTTCAGCCCTATTTTACTAAGCATTCTGTATTAAGAATGCTATTATTTTCCCTTATAACCATGTTATAAGGGAAAATAATAAAATCTACACAACACCTAACCCAAACTTCTGTAAAGAAGTTCGGGTTTGGGTAACAAACATGCCGATTTTTCTCACGCTCGTGCAAAAAACGCAATAAAAGGTTTTACACTTGCGCGGAAAAAGCACGGATTTTCCCGCGACGCACTCGCATCTTATCCGGCCCAAATCTATGAAGCCCGTGTGAAAGAGGCCTAAGGTATGAGGGAAAGATCTGCACCTGTTCTGTGTGTAGAGCTGCACCTGGTTTCGGCTCAAAATCATTGATGGAAATCACCGACCGAACACTGACATGGGAATGAGGCTTTAGGGTACGACCACAGGTTTCTGCATGTAGTTTTGGAGGCCAAAATCAGGAGTGGACCATAAACTGAGAGGATACAGGACAGATACGGCGTCGGGTCTTTTTTGTCTTCACTCCTGGTTTTGGCTTTCAGAACTTCATGCAGTAGCCTGACCGTGTGACTGCACCTTTAGGGCATCATTTTCCCTGGCATGTTTGTGTACAATATTGCGCAATCTACCACAGCTTACCATGCTGCCAAGTTTTATGTGTGCTCATATTGCTATATACTGTATGTCTGCTTTTGACCATCCCCACTGTCTCAGATAAATTCCTCATTTATGTCCTGGCTTTGATAATATAATGCATCCTGTATTATAGGCTTGGATGTACTTTACCATGTAAAGTTGGGAGGGGGGGGATGGGGTGGTTGGATTTATAATTTGCAATGATTTTGGTGTCTGTCTTTGCCCCAAATTTATGAAATGGCGCACAGTAATAATATATTCGGTGCAATGTGGTGTGCGGCTATGGCCTCTTTCAGACGAGCGTGTCCAGTGTGGAAAACACGATCTCTGTGGAAGCGTGATTTCCTGCCGTAATTCATCATGAAGCGATTTTTTTTTATCGAATTCAGCAAAGCCGCCGAATCGAACTTTATGAAAGTTCGCTCATCTCTACCCGCGCGAGCGGACTTCATGTTCACCTATCGCTCCAGCGCCATACATGTACGGTGCTGGTAGCGAAAGAGTTAAGATTTTTGTGCTAAAAAGGACAAAAGTATTATAGCATCGATTCCTGGCCAACCTGAAATAATAGGTTCACTTCAGGTCATCGGGAGGTTGAGCGAAGTGCCGGCGCATGCGCACTTCGCTCAATGAAGCCAAACGGAGAAGTCCGCACGGGCGCATCAGGCACAGGTCTGTGCGCACGCGCGGGATGTTAGAGAAGAAGGAGGGGGGAGTGAGGGAGAGCCGGAGGCGTAGCAAAGGATTCTGAGGCGGCGCTGATGACAGCAAAGGAGGAGCTGGGCACGAACGGCGGCGGGTGCGGGCGGCATCTGGAAGACATGAGCATCCCCCTGGGCACCTTAGTGAGATGAATGACAGGTTGGATAAAACGTTTTTTTAACACTAAATGAGCCTACAGATTTAGCTTATAAGACCACAGTACATCACATGTCAGGTCTCCATAGCAAACCGGTGCCTGCTGTTTCATACAGCAGAGACCCACGGGAACTATAACAAGCAATTATTAGATTGATTCTCATAGACTACAATACATTAGCATTGGAGTCTATGAAAAATTTACTATGTTTCTATGGAGCCCTGCAACAGGCAGGGGGTCCATAGAAATTACTACGCAGCAGCCTCCTGTCATTCTGAATGATAGGGGCTGCCGAACATACATTGCCGCAGATTATGGACATTAACCGTGGGTCTCTGCTGTATGAAACAGCAGGCACCGGTTTGCTATGGAGACCTGACATGTGATGTACTATTCCGACACATGTCTGGAATTGGTTAAGAGGACATATAACCTCTTCTGACATGTCTGTTTTAGGAGATACTTGCACCCTCTTGTAATAATTCTGAAGCATCCTTTCTTATGACTCTAAGATGTATAATTTGTTTACAAACTGGATTCCAAAAAAGTTGGGACACTATACAAATCGTGAATACAAACTGAATGCAATGATGTGGAGGTGCCAACTTCTAATATTTTATTCAGAATAGAACATAAATCACGGAAAACAAAAGTTTAACCTGAGAAAATGTACCATTTTAAGGGAAAAATATGTTGAATCAAAATTTCATGGTGTCAACAAATCCCCCAAAAGTTGGGACAAGGCCATTTTCACCACTGTGTGGCATCTCCCCTTCTTCTTACAACACTCAACAGACGTCTGGGGTCCGAGGAGACCAGTTTCTCAAGTTTAGAAATAGGAATGCTCTCCCATTCTTGTCTAATACAGGCCACTAACTGTTCAATCGTCTTGGGCCTTCTTTGTTGCACCTTCCTCTTTATGATGCGCCAAATGTTCTCTATAGGTGAAAGATCTGGACTGCAGACTGGCCATTTCAGTACCCGGATCCTTCTCCTACGCAGCCATGATGTTGTGATTGATGCAGAATGTGGTCTGGCATTATCTTGTTGAAAAATGCAGGGTCTTCCCTGAAAGAGATGACGTCTGGATGGGAGCATATGTTGTTCTAGAACCTGAAATGGGTATATATTAGTTTTTTGTTAAGTTGCCTAATAATTATGCACAGTAATAGTCACCTGCACACACAGATATCCCCCTAAAATAGCTTAAACTAAAAACAAACTAAAAACTACTTCCAAAAATATTCAGCTTTGATATTAATGAGCTTTTTGGGTTCATTGAGAACATGGTTGTTGTTCAATAATAAAATTAATCCTCAAAAATACAACTTGCCTAATAATTCTGCACTCCCTGTATATTGCTGCCCATCAGATTTTCAGTGCTATATATTTTTTTTTTCATAACTCAGACAACCCCTTTAACTGGTGCCAAATAGGCTCCAATTTTTCTTTGCATATCATCTAAGTTGTACTTTCTTGCATTGCTCAATATGGTGCTCTACTAATTTCCAATAACAACATGATTATGATGAGACTTGTAGTTCTCTTGTCACTATCATTATGTTCTGCAGCATCTGGGGTGTGTATGAGGCTTTGTTCACATCTGTGTTCCACTCTGTCATAGAAACATAGAAATCCCTGTAGTGCTGGATCTGGCACATCACGGACGACAACACTTGACAAATCCCGCTGACTATGGTGAGATCTGATGGGATTCCATCATGGAGACAGGCAAGCTGCAAAATATTGCCCAGCATTTATGACCTGAGCTGCGACGGAGGCCCCTTACACAGATGCAATAATAGCCTTATGTATGTTGTAGCATGAGATAATCATGTTCTGCGTATTATTATTCTGTGTATTATGAGGTTCTGCAGCAGTGGAGGAGTTTGTTATGATGTTTGGCGGCAGGCGAGGTGGGTATTATGAACTTCTGCAGCAGCTGAGGTATGTATTATGAGGTTCTGCAGCATACGAGGTGTGTATTAGGAGGTTCTGCAGCAGCTCAGATGTGTATTAGGAGGTCCTGCAGCAGCTGAGGTGGGTAATACGATGTTCTGCAGCAGCTGAGGTGTGTGTTAGGAGGTTCTGCAGCAGCTGAGGTGGGTATTACGATGTTCTGCAGCAGCTGAGGTGTGTATTAGGAGGTTTTGCAGCAGCTGAGGTGTGTATTATGATGATCTGCTGCAGCTGAGGTGTGTATTATGAGGTTCTTCAGCAGCTGAGGTGTGTATTATGAGGTTCTGCAGCAGCTGAGATGTGTATTATGAGGTTCTGCTGCAGCTGACAGGTGTATTATGAGGTTCTGCAGCAGCTGAGGTGTGTATTATGAAGTTCTGCTGCAGTTGAGATGTGTATATGAGGTTCTGCAGCAGATGAGGTGTGTATTAGGAGGTTCTGCAGCAGCTGAGGTGAGTATTATGAGGTTCTGCTGCAGCTGAGGTGGGTATTAGGAGGTTCTGCAGCAGCTGAGGTGTGTATTAGGAGGTTCTGCAGCAGATGAGGTGTGTATTATGAGGTTCTTCAGCATATGAGGTGTGTATTAGGATGTTCTGCAGCAGCTGAGGTGTGTATTATGAGGTTCTGCAGCAGCTGAGGGGTGTATTATGAGGTTCTGCAGCAGCTGAGGTTTGTATTAGGAAGTTCTGCAGCAGATGAGGTTTGTATTATGAAGTTCTGCAGCAAATGTGGTGTGTATTAGGAGGTTCTGCAGCAGCTGAGGGGTGTATTAGGAGGTTCTGCAGCAGCTGAGGGGTGTATTAGGAGGTTCTGCAGCAGCTGAGGGGTGTATTAGGAGGTTCTGCAGCAGCTGAGGGGTGTATTAGGAGGTTCTGCAGCAGCTGAGGGGTGTATTAGGAGGTTCTGCAGCAGTCAGAGAAATATCAGTTGTCAGTGACTGGATTCAAGCCTTTAGTATTCTGTGTCTGCACTTTGTAAAATGTTTTAATTCATTTTATTAGCAAGCAGGGGCGTAGCTAAAGGCTCATGGGCCCTGGTGCAAGAGTTAGACTTGGGCCCCCTTCCCTCAGTGCTTTGTGTGTCTTCTTATGCAGCACAAGGTTATTTGGGCCCCCTCAGGCTCCTGGGCCCGGTAGCGACTGCTACCTCTGCACCCCCCATAGCTACACCCCTGTTAGCAAGTAAGGTAGTTTCTTTAATTGATTCTACAAAGGGGCGCCATTTACCTATTCTATGAGGCTATAAAATACCTTGTCCCGTCCTTGTTTCTCTGCTGGCACATGTCACACTGTGACCTGACTGACCAGTCTGGACCTGACCAGATCCATCAGCATCACCAGTCCAGACCCATTCCAGCACTTTTTTCACCAGTACGAGGTGGAATCTTTGATGTTTTCCATTTCTTTGATTCATATATATGCTGACCGGCTCTCGGGGATATTTATGATAGTGTCCGTCTAATTCTTTGTACATACAGGAAAATAGCACCTACATCCTGCCTCCTCTCTGTCTATATCAAAGTAATCCCAGCAGGCGTATTGCTTTCAGTACGGTGTATTCTTTATTCTCATATCCAATAAAAGAATTTCACAGGACGCGTTTTGGCCCGTCCAGCCTTTCTCAACTGCATCAAACAAAATGACATATAGTAGCACTTTATAGATACAAATTGGATCACATGTTCATGACATCATCACTTAATTATGCAAACAGGAAGTGATGTGGTCAGACAATAGGTAAATCCATAAAATCAAACAAGAACTGCCATATAATACATTAGCTGTGGAATGCACTAATCAAGAAAGAGTGGACATGATTAAATTGTCAGATTTGAATTCAAGACTTAAGAGTTCTTTTACTCCACCTAGGAGTTGCCATCCAGCAGAGACATGTATTCATCTAGTGACTAAGGAAATACGACATGAGATGGAGAATCTAAAAAGAGGAGAGTTATGTGTATCACAGAACATCACTACACAGGGCGGCTCGATAGTTATTATGGGCAAAACTAAATATATGCGGGCGGTAGAAAGGCAATTGTCGGATACCTGTTCCTATCTGAGATTGAAAAGATTTATAGATGACATTTTTTGCGTGTGGGCAGCGCCACTCGAGTCCCTCCTATCCTTTTTTGAAGACTTGCATAATGTTTGGCCTGAATTAAAATTTACGTTGATATATGACCAGAGTTCGGTCAACTTCTGGGATACTACAGTGGTGAAAAAGGAAGATGGGCTGCTATGCACTGACCTTTATAGAAAAGATACAGATAGGAATAGTGTTCTTCCAGAGTGCTCACCCACCAGCCCTAAAAAAAAACATACTAAGATCACAATATATGAGGGTTAAAAGGGTATCAACAGACCCAAAAACTCAGCAGATGAGAATGGATGAGATGACATCCAGGTTTCTAGAGAGGGGTTACCCTAAAAGTATACTGATGGAGGCACGGAGGGATCCCGAACCATCTGTCACTCCCAGGAATGTGGGGAATACCCGTTTTTACAACATTATCCGCAAAGAGTGGAATATTTGGGGGAAATCATATCCAATGGTAGAGGAATTTAACAATCCACCGCTCATTTGTAATAAGCGCAACCCCACACTTAGAGACCAGCTAGTATGGGCAGATGTTGGGGAATGAGAGGTGGTGCAATACAAAGGACCCTCATACATCAGAAGACTTTCCCTGTTTCCCTATTTGCATTGCATTCAATGATCGAATGTGTTGAAAGGCCAATTCTTTTATCATCCACGTACCGGAAAGGCCTTTAAAATTAAGGGATACTACACATGTGACACCATGAACGTAGTATATTTAATTAAGTGCCCTTGTGGCTCGATGTATATAGGTGAGACCATGCAGGCAATTAAAGATCGGATTTGTAAGCGTAAATCCACTATACGGAAGAAGAATCTCCTATTACCTATACCGTTTCATTTTCATGAATGTAAACATTCGATTTCACAGTTAAAGTATCAGATCATAGAACAGATCCAACAGCCAAGGAGAGGGGGAGATGTAGAAAAATGCTACTTAAGAGAGAAGCATTCTGGATCCATACGTTAGCTACCCTGCAACCGAGGGGTCTAAACAGGGACTATGAGGTGATGAGTTTTTAATCGGGTATAATGATGTAAGATGGACTGATACATTTTGTATGATTTTATGGATTGACATATTGTCTGACCACATCACTTCCTGTTTGCATAATTAAGTGATGATGTCATGAACATGTGATCCAATTTGTATACATACACCGTACTGAAAGCAATACGCCTGCTGGGATTACTTTGATATTGATTGTGGGGATCGCCCCTTCCCGCGCAGAGCAACGGACAGATCGTGAGCTGTCTAACCTTGGGCATTCCTCTCTGTTCATAGATATGGACGTCTCCTTTGGATGCCACACAACAAAATACAATTGAACCTCTCCAAAAGTCTACCTCTTTCAGAAGACCACCCCTTTATCAGGACAATATTACCTGTAACAGATTTTCAATTCTGCCACATATCATACTTACTGCCAATCTTTTTAGAGATAACCACTACCCTCGAATTTTTGGTGGTCATCTCAAAGAGATATCACTGTAGTTAGCATCTTCTAAAATAAAATGCAATGAAAAACCTTATTAGTGAGTCATTTGGCTGTATTTTCATCTATGACAGGTTCTAATACATAATGAACAAAACCTGAAATACAGGCAGATCTGCTTATCCATATTCATTCTATATAATAACTTAATTATGGGTTTACATTCATTACTTCAGAAACTCCCCCCTAATAGTTATTACATTTTATTATCTCTCGCTAACTTTTAGTCAATACTTCAGGGCTATAGACCATGCCAAAAACAATGGAAGCTTATGTAAGACTATATACTGTGTATTGTAGCTGTACAGTAGCCCTGAGTGTGGCCCTGAGGAGCCAGAACAAAGCATGGCAGTGGTATTGGCTCTGATGATGATGTGTCATGGTGTACTCCCTCAGGCCATCCCTCCCTGGGGTCGGTGCAGTAAAGGAGGGGCACCCTATATTCCCTCAGGGCATTCCCTATAGCTAGGCCTAGGGCTGGGTTGCTCTTGATGTTAAATGTCCGTGTGGGTGCAATGTTTGTAATGAAAATGCAATGAGAGTCAAAGACCAGGGCAGATGGAAAGTAACAAGAGTCTCTCTTTAATGTGCATCAAATAGAAGTTGCAGTACATCCAACAATTATCTATACACAATACAAATTCCACCCAGATGTCCAAGCATGAGCTAAACAAGTAGTTGGAAACAATAGTCCTCAGATTACTCTTTCTCTTGCTACAGTCTCTAGTATTGGGATCTCTCGCTAGCAACTGAAATCTGTCACAATTGGGATGGCGTGTGGTTCCAATAATATGACCGGCCAAATTGTATCTAAAGTGTGCACGGTGTCTTAACTAGTTATCCCTGAGAATGCTGTACACTGATCATCTTGCTGACTAAAATGTAGCTCTTGAATAAAAGGGTATACTATAATCAATAATATATAATCATATAACAATAAAAGGCCTTATCATAATGAGAATAGTGTTTTGTTTTGCTTAGATATCTATTACTGGTTTATTCACAGGCAGAATATATGATCATAAAGATTAGTTTTTAAACCTAAAAACATTATTCTCAATATGATAGGGATATAGACTTTTAATATGGGTTAAATGTGGAAAATAAGTATCTGAAGAAAAAAAACGGTCCGTTTCTCCCAGGATTCAAACCTAGGATCTCTACATGCAAAACTATACACTTACCACAAAGCTATAGCATTACCACATACAGATGCATGTTTTTTTCTGTGCTTATAAGCTGACACATATTAGTGGTGTCTTTCTAATCATATATTGTGCTTGTGAATAAAGCAGTAATAAGTATATAAGCTTTCTGGGCAGATCTCAGTTTGGTGAAGCTGTAGTACATAGTATATATGATATGTAGATAGGTTAGGACACAGCTCTGCCCTCAGCATGTCTAGCCCTGTCAATCAAAGGGAGGGGGGAGTGTACAGAGCACAGGGGGTGTTACAAAGCAGTGCTGAAAGGATTCAGCCCGCCCCCTTGTGCTCAAACTTCTCATTTGCTTTAATCAGCATGATAAGCCTTACCAGCCAGTATGTCTGGTTTAATAGGGTTGATCCGGGTGACAGAGCCATTTTAAGTTTTGCCTCTGCGTTCAACAGTTTGGTGTCATAGATGGAATAGAGGAATATTTTTATGACAGGTTGGATGCTGACAACTGGATTTACAGTTTGGGAAAGTAAACCCACTATGGGTGTAGAAGTTTAGTTGTCAAAAGCTATTACTAAGGCCTCACGCATAATACAGATACCATCCGTGTTGCATCCGCATTTTTTGTGAACCCCTTGGTCCACATTTTGCGGACATATTGTATGTTTTATGGAATGGAGATACAGATGTGGCAAGCACATTGATCATCCGGGTGCTTTCTGCATCTGTATGTGTAACGCCCCAGAGTGGCATTACCACCTTCTTGCGTCCCTCTACTACAGGGGTGCACAACCTGCGGCCCGGGGGCCACATGCTGCCCTTGATACCATTCTGTGCGGCCTCCAACCATCTGGTAACAGACATGTATGCCTATGTCTTGTGGCTGCTCACATGTATTTTTCATGTATTTCTCCCATTAGATGGGAGTCCTGGAAGTGTAACTAGACATTAATGTTATATAATGTGTGTTCAATATGCCATAAGTACAATATTTCAGTTGTTAATACACCTTTAAATTTTAATTTCGGCCCTCGTCATTGGTTTAGTCTGGCAATGTGGCCCCCAACCAGGAAACGTTCTGCACCCCTGCTCTACTATCTTCTATGGTTGCGTTTACGTTATCATGTGTATTTATTCCAGATCCTGCACTTAGCTGGTGTGGCGGAGGCGGCCAGAGATCCCACTTTGCCACCCAGAAGAAGTGAGCCACCCAGCAAGAACATGGATGGCGATGCTCTTAACTCGGTGGCCCCTTGGAAAGTAACTGCCTATACCACAAGTGCCTGGGAATACCGGAAGGCCGTTGAGGACTGGGTCCTCAGAATACTGGATCATCCTCTGCCCCACGATCCGGTGCTGGAGAGGAGGACCGGAACCATGCTGTTGTTCAACATCTAACGAGGTACGAGGTTTATTCAGGATAACCGGTCGGAGATAGAACTTCAGTTAAGAGGCCGTACCTGCCTCAGGCCTACCATAACATATATATATATATATAAGGGAGAGCAGGTGGAGTACACCCCCATGTGGTCCCCAAATGGTCCCTTTGCATCCGGGATGAGCCTGTTAACAAAGCCACTGGTTCCAGTGCATGCTCCGGAGCACTGGCAGGAGAACCCTAATGCCTGGGGACGCCTTGGTCGCCTGCAAGAGATGGAAGAGACAGAAGGTGGTGTGCTGAGGTACCGAGAAAAACCAGAGCCAGACCAGAGCTCCTAATACGTGGACTGCCCACCCCTCCAACCATTGAACAGCGGATGGGGAGTGGGTCCCAAACTGCCCTGGTCTATAGCCCGAGTATAGTAACCTACCAACTTCCTTGGAAGTCTCGACCCCAATTTGTGAAAGAGGTTCATCAGGAGATATCCCTCAGGCCATATCGAGAGGAGAGCCATCTACCGGTCCCATTGCAGCCGGAGGTTCTGGATCATCTTATCATGCCAGTTAAACAGAAGGTCACGGTGGCCATGAAAAGCACCACCACCAGGACCTTACCCAGAAGCAACAGTAGGTGTTGCCAAACCTCTCATCCAGTTCAGCAGCAGCTCCAGTAGCGAGGAGAATCTGAAATCCCTCCTCTAAAGAGCTGCTTCTACAGTATCATCTTTAGTTGAAAAATTACTGACTTTTGGGAGCCACTCTGTGGACTGCGTCTGAAGGGTGAGGGCCTGTTGGCATGTTTTACGTGTCCTTTTGTTTACAGGTTGCCCTTGGTTTTAGCCCTCATCTGGATGGTCATGAGAGTAAGGACCAGGGCCGGTGCAAGGATTTTTGCCAACACAAACAAAGCTGCATTTTGGCGCCCCCCCTTGCAGCTCACCTGGCCCTGGTCCCGGCTGCAGCAGCTGGCTTATCCTTTGTGTGGTCCTGGTATCTTCTCTCTGCTTCAGACAATCGCTGGTTTTAGGACCGTATTTTTCACCCTCTAAGACGCACCTGCCCATAAGACGCACCTAGGATTTAGAGGAGGATAATAATAAAAAAATATTTTCCATTGTACCTCAGGTCAGACCAGAAATCAGACCCCCAATGTTAATCAGACCTCAGATCAGACCCCAATGCCTCAGATCAGCCCCCATGTCAGCCATCATGCACTCCATGTCAGCCATCATGCACTCCATGTCAGCCATCATGCCCCCCATGTCAGCCATCATGCCTCTCATGTCAGCCATCTTGCCCCCCCATGTCAGCCATCTTGCCCCCCATGTCAGCCATAATGCCCCCATGTCAGCCATAATGCCCCCATGTCAGCCATTATGCCCCCATGTCAGCCATAATGCCCCCATGTCCACCATAAGCCTCCATTACAGCCATCATGCCCCCGTGTCAGCCATCAGCCCCACATGTCAGCCATCATGCCCCCATGTCAGCCATCATGCTTCCCCCATGTCAGCCATCATGCCCCCCCCATGTCAGCCATCATGCCCCCCCCCCATGTCAGCCATCATGCCCCCCATGTCAGCCATTAGCTAAAAAAATAAAATAACTTACCTCTCCTGCTCCAAGCGCTTCATTAGTATTCGCCCCATAAGACCCAGGGGTGAAAAATACATCTCTGCGCCCTAAGGCATCCGCTTGGTCTGCCTTATTATAGCGCCGGCCCTGGTAAGGACTCCACCCATCATTTACATCCCAGTTGCGCACGGATTGCGCAAATGTTCCTTTTTCAGGTTCACCAACGTTACAAGTATCTTGCCCATTGTGTGTATTCTTTTTCAGGTACCTCAATGTGATCCTATATGCATTTTTGTATGGATTATGGTCAGGTCACCAGATAGTCAGCACTGTGTTGCTTAGTTATTATGGACGGCCTCTGAGGACGTCTGGCGCGTCACAAGCAGATCTAACATCGCTGTTGCTCATTATGGACTGCCTTTGAGTATGGTAAAATACTAATGGTTCCTGAGTGACATAGCCTATTGCTACACCAGAGAAACCAAGTGGGAAAAGTCACAAGCAGATCTAACATCGTGTAGGGTAACCCGCTGCTATTATATATGGAGAGATTGGAGTACCTAGCCTCATCCTCCTAGTGTATATGTTGGAGAGCCTTGTGTTTGGTTAAGGTTATTTGAGTCATAAGGCTTTGTGCACCGCCTTAAGGAAAATGTGTAGTTAGCTACCTGTGTAATCATCAAGGTGGCCATGTGAAAAGCTATATAGAGACCTTGGTGCTTGGAAGGGATTACAGGATGAAGCAACACTTCTGTTTGCGGGGGTATCATGCCATGTGGAGGGATTACAGTACATGACACCCCCACGCTCCATATGTGACTTTGGTCGAGTCGTGGAGTATGAAACGCTTTTGTGCAGTAAGAGTTGAGTCGTACTTAATGAAGTGCAGTACGTTTATTGAGTAGTAGCCATCTTCTATCTTAATCTTTGTATGTCTGTATTTTCATGCAGCGCTTTGTATTGGTTCCAGGTACCCTAAAAGCATATTTATATTTACCCTAAGCACAAGCCGTGGGCAGCTTAGTTCTTAAGTGCCAGGGAATGTAATGCCCCCAGAGTGGCATTATCACCTTCTTGCGCCCCTCTACTATCTTCTATGGTTGCTTTAACATCATCACGTGTATTTATTCCAGATCCTGCAAAATGTGTATTTATATTTCCTTGCAAATATTATGTTAAAGTGGAATGTGCCAGGTTCACCAGCAGATGGTGCTAGTTTGCCTAGAAACATAGAAACATTAAATGTGAAATATCTTATATGAAGGATAGCCTTATGCCTATCCCATGCATGCTTAAACTCCTTCACTGTATTTGCAGCTACCACTTCTGCAGGAAGGCTATTCCATGCATCCACTACTCTCTCAGTAAAGTAATACTTCCTGATATTACTTTTAAACCTTTGCCCCTCTAATTTAAAACTATGTCCTCTTGTAGCAGTTTTTCTTCTTTTAAATATTCTCTCCTCTTTTACCTTGTTGATTCCCTTTATGTATTTAAAAGTTTCTATCATATCCCCTCTGTCTCGTCTTTCTTCCAAGCTATACATGTTAAGGTCCTTTAATCTTTCCTGGTAAGTTTTATCCTGCAATCCATGTACTAGTTTAGTAGCTCTTCTCTGAACTCTCTCCAAAGTATCAATATCCTTCTGGAGATATGGTCTCCAGTACTGAGCACAATACTCCAAATGAGGTCTCACTAGTGCTCTGTAGAGCGGCATGAGCGCCTCCCTCTTTCTACTGGTAATGCCTCTCCCTATACACCCAAGCATTCTGCTAGCATTTCCTGCTGCTCTATGACATTGTCTGCCTACCTTTAAAGGGGTTGTCCAAGTTATATTTACTGATGACCTATCCTCAGGATAGGTCATCAATATCAGATCGGCGGGGGTCCGACACCCGGCACACCCTCCGATCAGCTGTTTGAAGAGAAGGCGTGCACGGTGTCAGCGCTGCCTCCTCTTCACTGTTTACCTTCTAGCGGTTGCATCTGCAGTGGTGAGCAGGTGTAATTACACCTAACCGTCCCATTCATTTCAATAGGAAGGCTTGGGTGTAATTACACCTGCTCACCACTGCAGATGCAACCGCTAGAAGGTAAACAGTGAAGAGGAGGCAGCGCTGACACCGTGCACGCCTGTCACGAGGGTGTCAAGAGCCACGTCTGACTCCGTTATACCCGGGGTCAGGAAGTCGCAGCGGGTGGCTGCGCGCTCTATGTCTAAAGATCACTGTGTTTCTTAGTGTTTGTTTTCTGTGTTTGCCTTGCTATCCTTTTTGTCTCACTCAGGGATCCGTAGCTTCTCCTCCTCAGCTGTTTCTTGTCTGCCACTCCCAAACTCCTTATATTCTCCTCTCACACTTCTCTTGTTGCCAGTTATAGAGCTTCCTGCCTGGACATCTATGCTGACCCACTGGAGCTGAGAATCTGGTTGTTGTTCCAGAGTGCTACCCTCCGGATCCCTGTTGGGCTTTTGTTGTCTCCTGTTGTTGCCCACCTGGGATTATATGTTTAGTTTGTATTGTCTGTCCTCCCCTTGGTGTTTTCCTTTAGAGCTAGTGTTCCCACCGCCCTGTTCACTATCTAGGGCTCATCCTAGGGAAAGCCAGGGTTTTAGGCACGTGATCGGCGTACGGGTGAGGAACCCGTCTAGGGACGACAGGGCAGCCAGGTGCCAGCCGCAAGGTGAGTCAGGGGTCACCACCTTCCCTCTCACTAGGGCAGGGCCTCCCTCTTTTCCTCCCTCCGTGTCACGTATGTGACAGTTACGCCGATCGTGATATTATAACTGGCCCTTATTTTTTTTTTGAGAAAAAAAAATAAAAATAAATAAATATATATATATATATAAAAAATTTTTTTTCTCTACTTAGAATCCAATATGGATCCTATTGCTGCTTTGGCAAAACAGCTTCAAGGCCTGTCTTTGGAGGTGGCAGGATTGAAGGCGTCTGTCCTCCAACAGCAGCAGCAAATGCAGCAGACCGTAAGCCCAGCGGTTGCTATGGGTAACCAGGTTGTTACAGAACCCAAGGTTGTTCTTCCTGACAGATTCTCTGGGGGAAGGGACAAATTTGTGTTGTTCCGTGAGGCCTGCAAATTATATTTTAAGCTGCGCCCTTACTCCTCAGGTAATGAAGAACAGCGGGTGGGGATTGTTATTTCCCTGCTTCAGGGGGACCCGCAATCCTGGGCGTTCTCGTTACCCCCTGGTTCCCAGGCTCTCCGGTCAGTGGAGGGATTTTTTGGGGCTTTGGGTCTCATATATGATGACCCTGACCGTGTCGCCCTGGCTGAGTCGAAGTTACGGAGACTCCTACAGGGAGATCGGCCAGCAGAGGAATATTGCTCAGAGTTCCGCAGGTGGGCTACGGATACTCAGTGGAACGACCCGGCTCTCAGGAGTCAGTTCTGCTCTGGGTTATCTGAAAGGGTTAAGGATGCGCTGGCGCTGTATGAGACCCCCCTTTCCCTTGATGCTGTTATGTCCCTCTCTATCAGGATAGATAGACGTCTTAGGGAGAGATCGAAAATTCCTGAGCAATCGGTAACCTCTCCCAAGCAGCAGTTAGTCTGTACTGACTTGGATGAGCCTATGCAGCTAGGAGGAACTTCTCGTCAGGTCCGTCCTCCTGAGGTTCGCCGTAGGTGGGGGGCTTGTTTTTTCTGTGGGGGGGAAGGGTCATTTCATTAATGTCTGTCCCTCCTTTCCCAAAAACAAAAGACCGTCGGAAAACTACTAACCCCAGGCTGTGCGGAGGATGTCAGCCGGGGGGTATACGTTTCCTCCATACAAACATCTCAATTTGTGTTGCCAGCGGTTATTGTTTTTGGTGTTAAGACGGAGTCTATTTCTTTTTTTCTAGACAGTGGTGCAGGGGTAAATTTGATAGATGCCCATTTTGCCCGCACTATGGGTTTGTCTCTCTGTACGCTGCAGAGACCCATTCCCATATTCGCTATTGACTCTGCTCCTCTGTCTCAGAGAAACCTCACTCACGTTGTCCATAACTTACATCTTCGGGTAGGGGACCACCATAAGGAGCGTCTTTCATGTTACGTTCTGGAGGGCCTTCCCTCTCCTGTGGTATTGGGTCTTCCCTGGTTGGTAGCGCACAATCCAGTGGTGGATTGGCAGGCCAGGGAGATATTGGAGTGGAGTGAGCATTGCAGAGAGAATTGCTTAAATAACAATTGCGTAATCGCCTCCATAGCTTCCCTACCTACATTTATTTCGGACTTTGAGGACGTTTTTTCTGAAAAGGGTTGTCAGAAGCTACCACCTCATCGTCCTTATGATTGCCCGGTTAACCTGATTCCCGGTGCAAAATTACCCAAGTCCAGGTTGTATAATCTTTCGGGTCCCGAGAGACAAGCCATGAAAGATTATATCTCCGAGAGTCTGGCCAAGGGACACATCAGACCCTCTTCTTCACCCGTGGCTGCAGGGTTTTTCTTTGTTAAAAAGAAAGATGGGGGCCTGCGTCCTTGCCTAGATTTCCGTGAGCTAAACCGGATAACCGTCCGAGACCCATACCCTCTTCCTCTCATTCCTGACCTTTTTAATCAGATTGCGGGTGCTAGGTGGTTCTCCAAACTTGATCTTAGGGGGGCCTACAATCTGATTCGTATCAAGGAAGGGGATGAGTGGAAGACAGCTTTTAACACCCCTGAGGGGCATTACGAAAATTTAGTCATGCCTTTCGGTCTGACCAATGCCCCTGCTGTCTTCCAACATTTCGTTAATGATATTTTTAGTCATCTCATCGGCAGGTTTGTAGTCATATACCTAGATGATATCTTAATTTATTCGGCTGATCTGAAAACACATGAAGTACATGTCAGGCAAGTACTGCAGGTCCTACGGACGAATAAATTATATGCGAAAATTGAAAAATGTGTCTTCGCCGTTCGGGAAATACAATTCCTGGGATATCTATTATCTGCTTCAGGTTTCCGTATGGATCCTGGGAAGGTCCAGGCAATTTTAGATTGGGATCTTCCTGAGAACCTTAAAGCTCTACAACGGTTTTTGGGTTTCGCAAATTTCTACAGAAAGTTTATTAAAAATTATTCAGTGATCGTTAAACCCCTTACTGACATGACTTGGAAGGGGACTGATTTTTCTAAATGGTCTGACGCCGCTAAAATTGCATTTTCCTCTCTAAAAGAGAGATTTACCTCGGCACCTGTTCTAATTCAACCTGATGTCTCCCAGCCTTTTATTGTTGAAGTTGATGCGTCGGAGGTGGGAGTGGGGGCTGTATTGTCTCAGGGTCCGTCTCCTGGCAAATGGCGTCCTTGCGCTTTCTTTTCCAAAAAATTATCTGCAGCAGAAAAGAACTATGATATTGGAAATAGGGAACTGTTGGCGATTAAACTGGCGTTTGAAGAGTGGCGTCACTTCTTAGAGGGAGCAATCCACCCCGTCACGGTAATTACGGATCACAAAAACCTTCTGTACCTAGAATCGGCTAAGCGTCTCACCCCTAGACAAGCTAGGTGGTCGCTATTCTTTACCAGATTTAACTTTGTAATCACCTATCGTCCAGGGGCAAAAAATACCAAGTCAGACGCATTGTCTCGTAATTTCCCTGGAGGGGGTAATGTTAGTGATCCGGTACCTATTTTACAAAGAGGAGTGGTTGTCTCTGCTGTACACTCTGTTCTAGAGGGAAAGGTGTTAGAGGCCCAGGGGGACGCCCCGGCCTCTTGCCCCTCAGAGAAATTGTTTGTACCGTTAAACCTGCGTCTTGAGTTATTGAAGGAACATCATAATTCGGCACTTGCTGGGCACCCGGGTAGTAAAGCAACCTTGGAGCTATTGTCTCGTCGTTTTTGGTGGCCAAGGTTGCGTCAGGATGTAATAGATTTCGTGTCTACTTGTTCTACTTGTGCACGCGCGAAAGTCTCTCATACACGTCCAGCAGGGTCTTTATTGCCACTTTTCATCCCCAATAGACCATGGACACATCTATCAATGGATTTCATCACTGACTTACCTTTGTCTGCGGGTAAAACAGTTATCTTGGTAGTAGTAGACAGGTTTAGCAAAATGGTACACTTTATTGCGCTACCCGCTCTTCCTAATGCTAAGACTCTTGCTCAGGTGTTTATCAGTGAAATCGTGAAGCTTCACGGGGTCCCTTCCGATGTGGTTTCGGATCGGGGAACCCAGTTTATTTCTAAGTTTTGGAAAGCTTTTTGTACCCGTTTAGGGGTACACTTATCCTTTTCCTCAGCTTTCCATCCTCAGTCGAATGGACAGACTGAGCGTACCAACCAAAACCTAGAAACATATTTAAGGTGTTTTGCATCTGAAAACCAAGAGGTGTGGTCATCATATTTACCGTTAGCCGAGTTTGCCATAAATAATCGCCGTCAGGAATCCACTGGCAAGTCACCATTTCTTGGTGCATACGGTTTTCATCCCCAATTTTGTACTTTCAAAGAGGGGGGGTCTTCTGGGGTTCCCGAAGAGGAACGGTTTTCTTCATCTCTTTCATCGGTATGGCAGAAGGTGCAAGCTAACTTGAAAAATATGAGTGGTAAATACAAATGCATGGCCGATAAGAAACGGTCGCCAGGTCCGGACCTAGGAGTGAATGACTATGTGTGGTTGTCTACTAGGAATATTAAGTTGAAGGTTCCCTCTTGGAAACTGGGTCCTAGGTTCATTGGTCCTTATAAAATTGTAGCCGTCATTAACCCTGTGGCTTTTCGCCTGGAGCTACCTCAGACTTTTAAGATCCATAACGTCTTCCATAAGTCGTTGCTCAAGAAGTATGTTCCACCTCTAGAACCATCACCGCTGCCACCTCCTCCTGTTGTTGTGGATGGTAATCTGGAGTTTCAAATATCCAGAATTGTTGATTCTCGTCGGGTCCGCCGCTCTCTTCAGTATCTGGTGCATTGGAGGGGTTACGGTCCCGAGGAAAGAATGTGGGTTCCAGCGTCAGAGGTAAACGCCAACAGGTTGATTCAGGCTTTCCATGTCTCTCATCCGGAGAGACCTGGTCCTGAGTGTCCGGAGGCCCCTCGTGAAAGGGGGGGTACTGTCACGAGGGTGTCAAGAGCCACGTCTGACTCCGTTATACCCGGGGTCAGGAAGTCGCAGCGGGTGGCTGCGCGCTCTATGTCTAAAGATCACGGTGTTTCTTAGTGTTTGTTTTCTGTGTTTGCCTTGCTATCCTTTTTGTCTCACTCAGGGATCCGTAGCTTCTCCTCCTCAGCTGTTTCTTGTCTGCCACTCCCAAACTCCTTATATTCTCCTCTCACACTTCTCTTGTTGCCAGTTATAGAGCTTCCTGCCTGGACATCTATGCTGACCCACTGGAGCTGAGAATCTGGTTGTTGTTCCAGAGTGCTACCCTCCGGATCCCTGTTGGGCTTTTGTTGTCTCCTGTTGTTGCCCACCTGGGATTATATGTTTAGTTTGTATTGTCTGTCCTCCCCTTGGTGTTTTCCTTTAGAGCTAGTGTTCCCACCGCCCTGTTCACTATCTAGGGCTCATCCTAGGGAAAGCCAGGGTTTTAGGCACGTGATCGGCGTACGGGTGAGGAACCCGTCTAGGGACGACAGGGCAGCCAGGTGCCAGCCGCAAGGTGAGTCAGGGGTCACCACCTTCCCTCTCACTAGGGCAGGGCCTCCCTCTTTTCCTCCCTCCGTGTCACGTATGTGACAGTTACGCCGATCGTGATATTATAACTGGCCCTTATTTTTTTTTTGAGAAAAAAAAATAAAAATAAATAAATATATATATATATATAAAAAATTTTTTTTCTCTACTTAGAATCCAATATGGATCCTATTGCTGCTTTGGCAAAACAGCTTCAAGGCCTGTCTTTGGAGGTGGCAGGATTGAAGGCGTCTGTCCTCCAACAGCAGCAGCAAATGCAGCAGACCGTAAGCCCAGCGGTTGCTATGGGTAACCAGGTTGTTACAGAACCCAAGGTTGTTCTTCCTGACAGATTCTCTGGGGGAAGGGACAAATTTGTGTTGTTCCGTGAGGCCTGCAAATTATATTTTAAGCTGCGCCCTTACTCCTCAGGTAATGAAGAACAGCGGGTGGGGATTGTTATTTCCCTGCTTCAGGGGGACCCGCAATCCTGGGCGTTCTCGTTACCCCCTGGTTCCCAAGCTCTCCGGTCAGTGGAGGGATTTTTTGGGGCTTTGGGTCTCATATATGATGACCCTGACCGTGTCGCCCTGGCTGAGTCGAAGTTACGGAGACTCCTACAGGGAGATCGGCCAGCAGAGGAATATTGCTCAGAGTTCCGCAGGTGGGCTACGGATACTCAGTGGAACGACCCGGCTCTCAGGAGTCAGTTCTGCTCTGGGTTATCTGAAAGGGTTAAGGATGCGCTGGCGCTGTATGAGACCCCCCTTTCCCTTGATGCTGTTATGTCCCTCTCTATCAGGATAGATAGACGTCTTAGGGAGAGATCGAAAATTCCTGAGCAATCGGTAACCTCTCCCAAGCAGCAGTTAGTCTGTACTGACTTGGATGAGCCTATGCAGCTAGGAGGAACTTCTCGTCAGGTCCGTCCTCCTGAGGTTCGCCGTAGGTGGGGGGCTTGTTTTTTCTGTGGGGGGGAAGGGTCATTTCATTAATGTCTGTCCCTCCTTTCCCAAAAACAAAAGACCGTCGGAAAACTACTAACCCCAGGCTGTGCGGAGGATGTCAGCCGGGGGGTATACGTTTCCTCCATACAAACATCTCAATTTGTGTTGCCAGCGGTTATTGTTTTTGGTGTTAAGACGGAGTCTATTTCTTTTTTTCTAGACAGTGGTGCAGGGGTAAATTTGATAGATGCCCATTTTGCCCGCACTATGGGTTTGTCTCTCTGTACGCTGCAGAGACCCATTCCCATATTCGCTATTGACTCTGCTCCTCTGTCTCAGAGAAACCTCACTCACGTTGTCCATAACTTACATCTTCGGGTAGGGGACCACCATAAGGAGCGTCTTTCATGTTACGTTCTGGAGGGCCTTCCCTCTCCTGTGGTATTGGGTCTTCCCTGGTTGGTAGCGCACAATCCAGTGGTGGATTGGCAGGCCAGGGAGATATTGGAGTGGAGTGAGCATTGCAGAGAGAATTGCTTAAATAACAATTGCGTAATCGCCTCCATAGCTTCCCTACCTACATTTATTTCGGACTTTGAGGACGTTTTTTCTGAAAAGGGTTGTCAGAAGCTACCACCTCATCGTCCTTATGATTGCCCGGTTAACCTGATTCCCGGTGCAAAATTACCCAAGTCCAGGTTGTATAATCTTTCGGGTCCCGAGAGACAAGCCATGAAAGATTATATCTCCGAGAGTCTGGCCAAGGGACACATCAGACCCTCTTCTTCACCCGTGGCTGCAGGGTTTTTCTTTGTTAAAAAGAAAGATGGGGGGCCTGCGTCCTTGCCTAGATTTCCGTGAGCTAAACCGGATAACCGTCCGAGACCCATACCCTCTTCCTCTCATTCCTGACCTTTTTAATCAGATTGCGGGTGCTAGGTGGTTCTCCAAACTTGATCTTAGGGGGGCCTACAATCTGATTCGTATCAAGGAAGGGGATGAGTGGAAGACAGCTTTTAACACCCCTGAGGGGCATTACGAAAATTTAGTCATGCCTTTCGGTCTGACCAATGCCCCTGCTGTCTTCCAACATTTCGTTAATGATATTTTTAGTCATCTCATCGGCAGGTTTGTAGTCATATACCTAGATGATATCTTAATTTATTCGGCTGATCTGAAAACACATGAAGTACATGTCAGGCAAGTACTGCAGGTCCTACGGACGAATAAATTATATGCGAAAATTGAAAAATGTGTCTTCGCCGTTCGGGAAATACAATTCCTGGGATATCTATTATCTGCTTCAGGTTTCCGTATGGATCCTGGGAAGGTCCAGGCAATTTTAGATTGGGATCTTCCTGAGAACCTTAAAGCTCTACAACGGTTTTTGGGTTTCGCAAATTTCTACAGAAAGTTTATTAAAAATTATTCAGTGATCGTTAAACCCCTTACTGACATGACTTGGAAGGGGACTGATTTTTCTAAATGGTCTGACGCCGCTAAAATTGCATTTTCCTCTCTAAAAGAGAGATTTACCTCGGCACCTGTTCTAATTCAACCTGATGTCTCCCAGCCTTTTATTGTTGAAGTTGATGCGTCGGAGGTGGGAGTGGGGGCTGTATTGTCTCAGGGTCCGTCTCCTGGCAAATGGCGTCCTTGCGCTTTCTTTTCCAAAAAATTATCTGCAGCAGAAAAGAACTATGATATTGGAAATAGGGAACTGTTGGCGATTAAACTGGCGTTTGAAGAGTGGCGTCACTTCTTAGAGGGAGCAATCCACCCCGTCACGGTAATTACGGATCACAAAAACCTTTTGTACCTAGAATCGGCTAAGCGTCTCACCCCTAGACAAGCTAGGTGGTCGCTATTCTTTACCAGATTTAACTTTGTAATCACCTATCGTCCAGGGGCAAAAAATACCAAGTCAGACGCATTGTCTCGTAATTTCCCTGGAGGGGGTAATGTTAGTGATCCGGTACCTATTTTACAAAGAGGAGTGGTTGTCTCTGCTGTACACTCTGTTCTAGAGGGAAAGGTGTTAGAGGCCCAGGGGGACGCCCCGGCCTCTTGCCCCTCAGAGAAATTGTTTGTACCGTTAAACCTGCGTCTTGAGTTATTGAAGGAACATCATAATTCGGCACTTGCTGGGCACCCGGGTAGTAAAGCAACCTTGGAGCTATTGTCTCGTCGTTTTTGGTGGCCAAGGTTGCGTCAGGATGTAATAGATTTCGTGTCTACTTGTTCTACTTGTGCACGCGCGAAAGTCTCTCATACACGTCCAGCAGGGTCTTTATTGCCACTTTTCATCCCCAATAGACCATGGACACATCTATCAATGGATTTCATCACTGACTTACCTTTGTATGCGGGTAAAACAGTTATCTTGGTAGTAGTAGACAGGTTTAGCAAAATGGTACACTTTATTGCGCTACCCGCTCTTCCTAATGCTAAGACTCTTGCTCAGGTGTTTATCAGTGAAATCGTGAAGCTTCACGGGGTCCCTTCCGATGTGGTTTCGGATCGGGGAACCCAGTTTATTTCTAAGTTTTGGAAAGCTTTTTGTACCCGTTTAGGGGTACACTTATCCTTTTCCTCAGCTTTCCATCCTCAGTCGAATGGACAGACTGAGCGTACCAACCAAAACCTAGAAACATATTTAAGGTGTTTTGCATCTGAAAACCAAGAGGTGTGGTCATCATATTTACCGTTAGCCGAGTTTGCCATAAATAATCGCCGTCAGGAATCCACTGGCAAGTCACCATTTCTTGGTGCATACGGTTTTCATCCCCAATTTTGTACTTTCAAAGAGGGGGGGTCTTCTGGGGTTCCCGAAGAGGAACGGTTTTCTTCATCTCTTTCATCGGTATGGCAGAAGGTGCAAGCTAACTTGAAAAATATGAGTGGTAAATACAAATGCATGGCCGATAAGAAACGGTCGCCAGGTCCGGACCTAGGAGTGAATGACTATGTGTGGTTGTCTACTAGGAATATTAAGTTGAAGGTTCCCTCTTGGAAACTGGGTCCTAGGTTCATTGGTCCTTATAAAATTGTAGCCGTCATTAACCCTGTGGCTTTTCGCCTGGAGCTACCTCAGACTTTTAAGATCCATAACGTCTTCCATAAGTCGTTGCTCAAGAAGTATGTTCCACCTCTAGAACCATCACCGCTGCCACCTCCTCCTGTTGTTGTGGATGGTAATCTGGAGTTTCAAATATCCAGAATTGTTGATTCTCGTCGGGTCCGCCGCTCTCTTCAGTATCTGGTGCATTGGAGGGGTTACGGTCCCGAGGAAAGAATGTGGGTTCCAGCGTCAGAGGTAAACGCCAACAGGTTGATTCAGGCTTTCCATGTCTCTCATCCGGAGAGACCTGGTCCTGAGTGTCCGGAGGCCCCTCGTGAAAGGGGGGGTACTGTCACGAGGGTGTCAAGAGCCACGTCTGACTCCGTTATACCCGGGGTCAGGAAGTCGCAGCGGGTGGCTGCGCGCTCTATGTCTAAAGATCACGGTGTTTCTTAGTGTTTGTTTTCTGTGTTTGCCTTGCTATCCTTTTTGTCTCACTCAGGGATCCGTAGCTTCTCCTCCTCAGCTGTTTCTTGTCTGCCACTCCCAAACTCCTTATATTCTCCTCTCACACTTCTCTTGTTGCCAGTTATAGAGCTTCCTGCCTGGACATCTATGCTGACCCACTGGAGCTGAGAATCTGGTTGTTGTTCCAGAGTGCTACCCTCCGGATCCCTGTTGGGCTTTTGTTGTCTCCTGTTGTTGCCCACCTGGGATTATATGTTTAGTTTGTATTGTCTGTCCTCCCCTTGGTGTTTTCCTTTAGAGCTAGTGGTGCGGACTAGTGTTCCCACCGCCCTGTTCACTATCTAGGGCTCATCCTAGGGAAAGCCAGGGTTTTAGGCACGTGATCGGCGTACGGGTGAGGAACCCGTCTAGGGACGACAGGGCAGCCAGGCGCCAGCCGCAAGGTGAGTCAGGGGTCACCACCTTCCCTCTCACTAGGGGGTGACAGTTACGCCGATCGTGATAACGCCTTCTCTTCAAACAGCTGATGGGAGGGGGTGCCAGGTGTCGGACCCCCGCCGATCTGATATTGATGACCTATCTTGAGGATAGGTCATCAATAAATATAACTTGGACAACCCCTTTAAGTCTTCTGAAATAATGACCCCTAAATCCCTTTCCTCAGATACTGAGGTTAGGACTGTATCATTGATTTTATATTCTGCTCTTTTGAGCCCAGGTGCATTATCTTGCACTTATCAACATTAAATTTTAGTTGCCAGATTTTTGACCATTCCTCTAGTTTTCCTAAATCCTTTTCCATTTGGTGTATCCCTCCAGGAACATCAACCCTGTTACAAATCTTTGTGCCATCAGCAAAAAGACACACCTTACCATCAAGGCCTTCTGCAATTTCGATGATAAAGATATTAAACAATATGTCTCCCAGAACAAATCCCTGAGGTACCCCACTGGACAAGACCATGGTCTGAATATACTCCATGTCCATTCTAGCCCTTTCTAGAGAGGGAGGAGTTTTAGCTAGTGAGTCAGTTCATAGTAGCCCCTGTATTAGGAAGGCAGCAGGCCCTCGTCCCTGCTGGACAAGCCTTGCTAAGGCCAGCCAGCAGAGCACTGTTTGCTCTGCTGAAACTAGAGCTAAGAGCATCAAAAACCAGAAAGTAAGTTCCCTGGATAAAGAAAAAGATACAGATGAAGATAAATACAGACCAGACTACAGAAAGCTAAGTTCAGCAGAAAGGAAAAGTTTATATTTAATCCTGATAGCACAGCAGAGCTAAAGAGAGTGACAGATGTTGCAGGGCCGAATGTGTTTGCCTGCCAGAATTTATGCCAAAACCTGATGGTCACCAAGAAAAAGTTGGAAGATTGTTCCCTGATGCACGTTTACTCAAGTAAAGCTGTTTTTAACTTTAATACAAGTCTGAACTCCAATCATTTCTACAAATACCTCAACTATTCCCCGTGTTTGCACTGCTTCCATGTAGGAGCACCGTGACACGTTTACAGCCACAACACCTAAAGGGACATCTTAGGCAACCCTTACACCACTCTGGCATTCCTACACCTGGGTTCCATCACTACCATCTACCTAGTGGGACTCCGCCCCTCGTTGCTGAAATGCAACTGGCGTCACGACAAAAACACTCATACCACCTTAAAGGGACACCCTGGCCGATGTCTCATCCGTGGTTGCTGCTTATATTAATTCGGCAAGAAGATAGAACATGTCCGTAAAATGTGGAACATGATCCCATTGAAGTCAATGGGCTGCAAAAAAATGTGGAAGGCACATAGACCCCATCTGTATTTTGCAGATTTGTGGATATGGTTGTGTGCATGAGGCCTAACAACAATTTTTTTTTCTCCAAAAAACGAGAGACAATCTAATTCAATTGTCCTAGCCTCCAGAACATATACCAAAACAGCAGAGGCAAGGCTGTAGCTATAGGAAGTGTGGAAGGAAGTGGCCCCTCTGAAACATAAAACAACACCGCTATAATATATAGTACTGTAGACAGGAGCCCTGATACACATTTTCATTGGAACTCAGAAGCTTCACGTTACACCTCTGACCAGAGAGAAATTGGTAGCCAAACGTTTCCTATGTGTTCAACTTTGTGTCTAGCGCCATCAGCTGCCAGGCATCTCTTCAAGCCAAATAGAAAAAAGTTGCATGTCACAATTTTCCATAAGTTGCGTCCGGCTCAGGCACTAGCAAACCGAACCTGTGTTGTTCTGGTTTTGATCCTGATGAGCCGCTAATTGTAGATATAGCATTGCCCAAAAATGTGAATCCAGCATCAATATATTATCCATTGTTGCATTTACTTGACCCTAAAATTACAGAAGAGCTCCATAAGGTTCCCATAACGCATAAAATAAATGCAGTCCAACAGGTGTTTTAACCGCCTTTCTTTAAACAAGTCATGGAATACCATTGGAATGGCTGGAAATATAGATTCCACTTCTAAAAAGTTAATGGGCCAACATTACGAGGAAGCCTGACTTCCATCTGGAAGATTTAGAGAGCTTAGATGTAGGCTCTGCTCATACCAGCACTGGATTGGCTTCCCTAAAGTGTGATAGATCCCGCTTGTCTTTTGCTGAAATGTGCTTGTTTTTCAAACCGAGCGCCGGGGTTATTAGCATGATGATATTTGTGCCACCAGGAATTAGTCAAGTTCCGAGTGGCTGAGCAGTCGCTTTAGCACGTCTGGTTCAATGTGCTTTAACTGGCCTTTTCCAGCAATAAAAACCAAACACATAATCAATATTTATATGAGCTTTCCGATGATGTCGCCCTATTGCTTCTCTCTGTTTCATTGGAAATTTAATAGCATAATTCCAGCCAGAACGATATTAATAATATGGAATAGTGAGAGGCTGAGGGATCAGGGGAGGCACTTTACTTCTTATTCTTCAGGGCAGAATTCTAAGAAATAAAATAGTCTGTGCCTGATGATCAAGTTGTGTCAAGCTCTCTTCCTGGGAATTGTGAAATTACGGCCGTTGCTTGCTGATGATAATCACGTGCCTTAGTCCTCCCGCAATTTAATTCACATGTTCCAGATGAGACTATAACACTGTTTATCCTGAGCTTCCAACTTCATAAATATATTAAAGAGTTATCCCATGATTAAAATAAAAAATGAAACTCAGACCTCATTTAGTAGATGACAATCTCTTTCTAACACAGCTAGAACCAGCCCTGTACCTCACATGCAGGGCCGGCCTTTGGGGTGTGATAGCTGTGCGGCCGCATAGGGCGCCATGGCAACAGGGGCGCCCGGTGGCCGATACAGCTCGCAGTCGGTCTCTTACAGCAGGCCGGCCCGAGATTGTGTGAGGCGAGCCTGGCGAGCTGAGCCACTGCAGCTGCCAGGTCAGGTTCCGGAGAGTGGAGGAGGAGCTTAGGGGCGCAGCGTCCAAGTGCTGCGCCTTCACAGAGAAGCGCGGAAGGATCTGCTCAATGTGTAAGGGTGGCGGCTGCCGGTGCTCTGCAGACAGGGAGGGAGCAGAAGACTTCAAACAATGGGTATGATTAAGGGGGCAGGGAACTGGATAAGGGTGACACTGGGTATGATTAAGGGTGGCAGGGGACTGGGTAAAGGTGACAGGGTATGATTAAGGGGGGCAGGGGACTGGCTATGGGTGACACCCAGAGCCAGTCCCCTGCCCCCCTTAATCATACCCTGTCACCTTTACCCAGTCCCCTGCCCTTCTTAATCATACCCAGTGTCACCCTTACCCAGTCCCCTGCCCCCTCAATTAGACCCTGACCCTTTTAATCATACCCAGTGTCACCCTTATCCAGTCCCCTGCCGCCTTAATCATACCCAGTGTCTGTCACCCTTAATTTAAGGGGGGGGGGGGGCAGGGTCTAATTGAGGGGGCAGGGGATTGGGTAAGGATGAGACTGGGTATGATTAAGAAGGGCAGGGGACTGGGTAAAGGTGACAGGGTATGATTAAGGGGGACAGGGGACTGGCTCTGGGTGACACTGGGTATGATTAAGGGGGCCAGGGGACTGGGCAAAGTTGATAGGGTATGATTAAGGGGGCAGGAGACTGGCTATAAGTGACACTGGGTATGATTGTACTTGTTTGCACTTGCAGCTGATTAGCTCGCACAGGGCGCCTGAACACCTAAGGCCAGCCCTGCTCACATGGAACCAGAGATCTCCCCATTAATTGCTCTGCTAGATTTATATCAAGTTGACAGCTCAAGGGGAGTGTCTTTTCTGATGCAGCTAAGGGGGCGTGTCCATGTTCTCCCTATTACAGCTCAGGAGGCAGTTGAAGGATGAAACTGAGCATGTGCGGCCTTCTCAGTGAGCTGGACAAAGAAATAAGAAAAAGAAAAAACAGGTGGCGCTATACAGATACATTTTATTGAATAACTCAGTGGCTATGCTAAATTTTTAATTACATGCAATTACAAAAGCATTCGGATCCAGGTGCTGGTTTCAAAACTGTAGAATATTGTTCGTGGGACAACCCCTTTTAAATGTATTGCATCAGAACTGCACTGTGTTTTGGCACTAAGGGGGCATGTCTACTGGAAATAATTGGTGAAAAGGGGGCACTAAGAGGAATATCTACTGTGTGGAAGCACTAAAGGAGTATTCTATTGTGGGGGGGGGGGGCACTAATGTGTAATAACTACTGTTTGAGGGCCTATGGGGGCATAAAGGGCCCCAGCAGCATACTGTAAAGTAAACTCTTGATGACTCCTCCTGTCCAGCGCTAGTAAGAGTTTTGTTTTTATATTTATACATGACAGAGTGGGTGGGGGTTTGTATGGTGAGCATGGGCAGTTGCGGGGAAGTTGCTCAGGGGAACGGGGACCTTTCAAATATTTGCTATGGGGCCTAACCTTTTCTAGCTATGCCCCTGTAGCAACTAGTCTGCAACAGTGTATTGCCACTACGGGGAAGTCATATAGCTTGTGAGAACACAAGTCTGGGAGATAATAAAGGTAAAATAAAGGAATGCATAGGGGAATAGATGAAAACAAAAGGGCACCTCTAAAGTAGTATTGTTATAGTGCTGAGTAGACAGTTAGACTCACAAATAGGAATGCCGCTCACCTGAGTCCATGCTACAATACATGACACAACTCAACTCAATAGTAGCAAATAGAGTCAACTGGACTCTGATAGGGTAACAGCTACCATCTCCAGTGGTACACACCTTTGCAGGGAGGGCATCTTAATCAAATGTGACCATCAATGGAATTTTTTATTTTGGTGTGCTGCAGTGTGGATCTTCCATAAACGGTGGTTGATACCAAATTAAAAAATGTAGCTGTGATGCGAACTGGTTTCCAGTGCCAAAATTCATAGCCTCCATATTTTATGCTTTTATGTGGTTTTTATTGTGCAGTCACCGGATTTTGGGTGGCCCCAATGCTACACTGGGTCCCCTGTACACAGTTGAGGTGGCAGCATGTGTTGCTGCTCTCCAGAAGGGATGGTAAGGCATAATGCACCCCAATGGGAAATAATTCCAGAAAGTCAGGGTCTGCAGTTGACCAGTGTGCTTCTTTACTGGAGGAATTTGGGTAGAAAACAATACAGACGAGGCTTAGGGCTGGCTTCTTCAGTTTCCTCCTTTGCAGAAGAAGGGTTTGAGGCTAAGGAAAGGCCTGAAGTAGCTGTCCCTCTCTCTCTCTCAGAAGGCTGGTACCCTGGCCAAAGGCTGGAGGCCCACGGTCTATAGCTCAGTAGTCTCGATGGCTCCTTGGTCACAGGGCTGGTGATCCATGGTCTGTGGCTCAGCGTCACCATCTCAGCGTCTTCTTCTGGTCACTCATGCAGGCTGGCATGAGTCTTCCCCTCCAAGCACTGGTCCCTAACTGCAGAATACTACGGGCTCTGACTGCTCTTTTTATATACCATTTCTAGCTAGACAGGAACCTTCTAGTGGAAGGGGTGGAGTGGAGAAACTCATCACAAACAATTACAAAGTTACCACTCCCATCTGGCATAGACTTACATTAGACCGTCAATTATAATCAATGGAAATGACAAAGCAGTTTTTCTAGACAAAAACAAGTTTCCAGACATAACAACAGAGCTAAAACAGACACTCAAAAGGTCAGTCTGTTTGGTGGTAAACAAGTCTGGCTTTTCCCCTCCAAAACATGCTCTTCTTTAAACTTCATGGGAGCTGTGGAAAATTACCAGCTTCTTATTCAAAGTCCCAAAAGTCTCTCAGTATTCACTAATCCTTTCCACGGAGCCTTGCAATAAACAGTGAAAGTTAACCCTTTCAAGAGAAATAAAGTAACAGGGGAAAATGTCCACAAATGTCCAGACTTCACAGTACCCCTACTCCAGGGTACTACAATTGCAATAAACCGTTACCGTTGATAAATACTAGTGCTCTGCAGACCTCATATCAGAAGCAGGAGCAGGAGAGCAGATTGAAGAGTGGACTGGGGAGCTGCTGCTAGAAACAAAGCCAGCAACATTCCTATGTGAAGTGGCTAGCAAGTGAAAGTGGTAGTAGTCATAGGGTAGAACACCTCAGGGCATAGATAGAGTCAAGGAGCTGCTGAGTATCGTATATGAGTTGAAGCCTAAGCTGAGGCATTGAAAGAAGCTATCTCAGGTTTCCTGGAAGCAGCCAAGGCCTGTACAAAAGTGAGGCCAGTGACCAAGACCAGCCAGCCTTCTGTCTGTTGGCAACTCTGTACGAGACCACTCTAAAGAAACCAATGTCATAGTGTTGATGCCGAGGGAGTTAAGTGTGATGCAAGCAAGAAAGAGAGCGAGTTGTTAAAGGGTTGTGTTATATTTGCTGGTTGCCACTTAAAGAGATAGAGTATCTGTTGCCTCTAACTAAGCCTGTGCACTTACTGAGACATTGTAACCACCAAGCTTGTTGCCCCAGGAAAGACTAGTAAAGTTCACCTTGTTTTAGTTACTAAACAAGTCTGACCCACTTACAAGCCCTAAGCATGGATATTTTTCTCTACTTGAAGTGCCACCTCATTTTCTCTTCTCTTGTAGTCACATGAAGTGCAGCTGCAGAAAGAGCTTCTGTTGTGCGTGTCACTTGTGCTCTGGTTATTAATCCAATGCTGCGTTCTAATCTGATCCCACTGGTTTAACACAGCGGTTACAGTAAAACATATGAATCATGAAGAGACCAAAGACCTTTAGAAAGAAAACAAAGACAGTTTGCTCCTTTGAGGTTGCTTGTGAGCTCTTTGAAAACACAGTTTTCAAAATCCTCCATAATTCTCCACATAGATCACTGTCTGACAAGGAATAACAAAGATTTCCCTCAGGATCCTATCTTGGTGATTGAAAATGTCATTGCAAAATTAAATTGATATATCAAGTCGTAATAGCTAAAATTTTTACAACTCTGTTATTTTCACGTCAGCAGCTGAGAAAACGGGAAGAAAAGATGGGAAAGAAATGAAAAGAATTCATATAGTTCAATTAAAGAAAAAAAGAGGTAAGAATCGAAAACCAGAAGCTTTTATCAAATAAAGTAAGCATTATGCAACTAACTAGATCAATAGTAGCTGGAGGATACAGATACGGACAAGGCTGAAAATCGAAGAACGTGATGTGTTTATGTAGTATAAGGGGAATCTGTCATTACTTCTTTAAATTAATTAATTATAACATTAAGTTAATATACTCCAATGCCACCACTAGATGGAGCTTGCGTTATATGTTTATATTGCCCCCATTGCCTTCAATTGGACTTGTATAAATCTGTAGAACTCCCACTTGTGGTTGCTGAAGGCAGTTAGAATATTATCATGTATCTGTTCACAATAGATTTGAAAGGTCATATGTTTTTATTCGCTAGTTTATTAGAGCTAGGCATGTATACCTGAATTAGACTGTCAATGATTGCCAAAAGATCTGCAAATTACCTTATAATAACAGCTTTCATTAATGTCCTCTGTCCCTTTCCACTGCTCCTATGGCTCATCTGTCTCCGGCTAGGAAGACAGAGGGGCGGTCCTTCACACTGCATGCCTGCATTAGGCTTCAGAGTGAGGAGGCGTGTCTCTAAGTAATCCAATTTGATTGGCTGGCAGGAGGCTGTTGGCTACAGCAAGTTTGTATGTGACCTAAGGGAATGCAGTTTTGGCCTCAGAGAACTGGCAGAGGAGCCATCTTGAGAAGATCCTCATAATGTTGAAAACAGTCGTAACTATGGGGGAAACTCAAGGAATACAGTGGTAAGTGAAGAAACTAAAGATTGCTTTATGCAGTAACATATGCTAAAATTGATTTTTGATGAAAATATGACAGTTATCCTTTAAGGTTTACATGGGACATTTGGTTTCCAGAGTATTATCACATATTTGCAGACATTATTTATGTTAGGGACTCTGCTGACACATTATGTGAGACTCTCTACTAGAAGTATGTTTTATGTGGCACCCTCTAGTAGAAGTTTAGTATATGTATGACTCTCTACTAGAAGTCTAGTTTATGTGGGACTCTCTACTAGAAGTCTAGTTTATGTGGGACTCTCTACTAGAAGTCTAGTTTATGTGGGACTTTCTACTAGAAGTTTTGTTTATGTGGGACTCTCTACTACAAGTATTGCATATGGGGGATTCTCTACTAGAAGTATTGTTTATGTGGGGCTCTCTACTAAAAGTATTGTTTATCTGGGACTCTCTACTAGAAGTCTAGTTTATGTGGCACACTTTACTGTGTGGCATTTTACTGGAATTATTTATGAGAACAGGCTTCGAGCATTGTTTATGGGGTAAATCTGCTGGCTTTATAGTGGATAGGTAAACTTTGCTAGCATTTTATAAAGAGGTGCACCCTGCTGGCTCTCTTAAGGAACCCACTGTGATAATTCTGTTAATAGAGGTGCGTATGCTGTCGTTATGGGATTGTAGTTTGCACTTAGTGCTGAGCTTCAATACCAGGTACTGCCTCAGGCACGGAAGTATCTGGTACAACATTAAAGTGACCATGGCAGTCCAGGCAACACTACAGTCTCTTTATTATGCTTATCATGGGTGTCTAATCCCCACCAACCACACAATGATGGTCTATTTTAGAGATTAGATTATTATGTTGTAGCTACACTTTCAAGTGCTTTTCAGAGTACGTTTTCCTGTGTGTTCTTGAGTAATAACACATTTCTGACCATTATTTTACTTGTTTTCTGGATTTCTTCACAAGTTTCACTCCATCTGTAATTCTCATTTGTCCCTGAGTTAGGGGGTAGGGACTAGCTGCTATCAGGTCTCCCATAAACAAGACACATAAAGAGGAGATCCTGCTCCCCTATCACTATCTTTCATAGACAGAAAAGCAGAAGAGCATAGAAGACAGTATGCAGGGGTTTTGAGCAGTGTAGATGTGAATCCAGTTGTTGTGAGGCAGTAAATCAGTATTAGCTGCTAAAGTCTCACACTCTCGCTCTGCAGCTAATTTCCCCCTCCTCTCTCCATACTCTTCTATTGGCAGCTTTAATTTGACTCTGTATTAGGCTGAAAGTCTATCTTGGACTTTTAAGATGGATTGCAGAGAATTCAGAAAGAAAGTTAGTTTAGAATGGTTGGAGGCTGCACGTGGGGAGGAAGGGTAGAAGAAATAAGTGGAGAAAGAAGCATTTTCTCTGATAAGTTATGTTACAAAGTTTGTTATGTTTGCCAGTACTATTGATTTACGCAAAGTTGGTTGAAAGTCAGTGACCAATAAATTATATTCCTGGGAATCCTCTTTAAGATAAATTGCTTGAAAGGTTTTCTGAGTTACTGTATCTTGTACTAACAAATGCTGTACTTCCAAAGTTGACAGCCATCACATTCATGAGCCTAGAAGCTCAGGATGAACATTGCATCAACACAGAAATGCAACAGCTCATTAATTTTATCTTTTAGAAATAAGTCTAAAAAACAACACTCAGTGTATGCGTTAGGATCTTACAAGTCTCGGCGGTCTTAAAAAAAGACAGAAGACACTGTCCTCATGCATGTCGTTATACGCATTTATCAGTTCCTCCAGTGTATTAGTATTGTAATCAGGATATGCTTTGTCTTCGAACAAATTACCAAGATCTGGTTCTTTGCCATTAATCAGGCACAGCATTATCTTTCAACAAATTACCAAGATCCATGTTGTATTTCCTATATAGTCAGCGTATCCTTGCCACTGTAGAAGGCTCTTTAAAATTGACAAGTGTGTCTCAGATCTGATAGCATTCAGCGAGGGAGGCTACTTATGTGCTCTCATAAATCACTGTTTGCATTAATATGAGGCCTAGTATTATATCCTATCTATTCTCCTGTATGCTGATTACAAATAGATAGATTTTTGTTTCTTTGGCTCAGATGTTTAAAGAAGCACTTCAGCATTTATTTCTGCCTATATAGTGCAGTTATTTTTGAAAGAATGATGCAAGGGCTCTTGAGTATGCCTTGCATGTTCCTGTTGTAGTTGATGTACCATTTATGGGATTTGTATACCATCCTGAGTTGTTCTTTCCCCTGATATGGTTCTCTTACATTTCCATATGCAGTCTTTCCCATCATACTTCTGGCTTTGCAGAAACAGAGGAGGCAGAGTCTCATCACACTGCACTTGTTCTGCTCTGAGTCCTGTGTAAGTCCAGCAAGTAATATTGTAAACCAGTGACAAGGAAGTTTTGTCCTAAGGATGAGTGAACTGATTCTACTAGTTCGCGATTTGGTCTTAATATCTAAAAAAGTTCGGATTCACACTAACGCAAATTTTTTTGTGTTTCATGTGATGGCGAACCAGCGAGAGAGAAAGACAGAGCCTAGTATACAATTGCATGTTTCTCAACAATATACTGTATATGCGTTGTCTAAGGGGTACTCTTTCTCAATATGTAGAGCCCCTAGTATGCCGAGTGTGTGTGCACAGTATTGTAGGCCAAAAGATGCCCCTCTGGGTTTCTAGGAAAGATATTCAAATTAGCTTTCCTAAACCTGATGCCAGCAGATCTTAGGCATGATAATTTGCACATATTTACCCCAGAAATCAAGAGGAGCTTTGTCTAGTGTACAATAGTCATCACTTATATCAATTGGTCTCAGCTCAGCTTGGACTCAGCTAAGGCTGGTTTGACATTTGCTCTATACAGCCAGACAGAGATGTCCGGATTCGGCACTGCCAGATGCTAACTTACATCCGCCGGCCCCTTTCACTATAATAGGGACTGGCGGAGATTTGGCTGCAACCCGGCAAATATGCTGAGAAGTGGCCAGTACTTGTCCGTCTGCTTCTCAGCATATTTGCCGGGTTGTGGTCAGATTGCCGCCGATCCCCATTTTAGTCAATGGGACCAGACGGTGATGTGTTTGCTTCAGGCAATGTCAGAATGCAGAGAGATCCGGAAAGGCTGTTCCCTGCTGGAACAGCATACTGGATCTCTGTAATGCAAATCTAAAACAGGCCTAAGATAAAATTAATTACACTTTTAGAATATTCCTGGTAAGTTAGTACTGTATATGCCAGAAAACTTTTCCTGAAGTGCTACTTTAAGTTAAAACTTAGAGAAAGTCTTAAAAATCAAATTGTACTTAACCACATTGACGGAGATGCAAATAACAAAAAGAAAAACAGAACATCGCTCATATTGATAGGCACAAGCTTGTGGGGGACAGATTATATGGAGAGGGGATTTCTAGTGGGTAAAGACTGTAGCAGTGATGCCGCTAGGAGGCCGAGCTGTGGTAGAGTACTGTGAAACAGCTTGTCTTCCACCACATTTTGTATGATGTATGTTGCAGCTGCACCGACAGGAGGAAGCACCGACCCTGTTGTAGCTTGTGTGTGAGAGCTGTGCCAAAGACCAGTAATATGAGTCTGCTGTCAAGTGACAAGTTGGTGTCAGCGAAGGAGGTCAGTAGAAATGTCATCCAGTAGAGAAGTGCGGAGGCTGGAGCTAGCATGCCTGAGAGAGCAGTTCAGAGGGTCTTAGCACTAATTGACCAATTGACATAAGGGAGCAGTCACCTCTGTGGCCAATATTTGACTAGAGGGTGTCAAACTAAATGTTTATAGCAGGGGACCAAAGCACTGTAACAGAGGAGCGAAGAAACTGGGGCCCAGTCATATGGAGCAGGTAAGTATTCTTCCCTCAACCCCCCTCCCCCCCAAAAGATGAACAACCCCTTTAATCTGAATATGAGTTCAGAACTCCTGGTGATGGTTTAGGATTAACCTGATTTTGGTTCCCCCTTCTCTACATTTGTAGAAATTTAGTTAAGCTTTCATTTACTTAGGCAATAATTTTGTTTATCTAATACCCTGGCATATTGGCACCCTCCTGACCCATAGCACATAGGGCACATGCACTAACAGACCCCCACTAGCTACTCCCCTGCCTTCTCCATGTGCATTTATTTAGGGCTATGTCTTGAGCAGTCCCATATTTGCAGCATGTCTAAAATTGTAATGAAAACCTAACAAAATCTTCATGTTTGTCTCCCTCCATTTATATGTCAAGTACAGTAACTGCGTGAAAAGGTTTCCAAACTACAAATATATTATGAATAAAACATTCAAATACTTGTCTCTAAAGCAATTGCTTGTCTACACCGTAATCTCTATACTTCCCAAGCAAATTATTTTCAGTGTGACAGGAAAGCACCTCTCAGAATGCAGCAAATACTAATTCCCCGTACCCCTCGCTGCACGTTGAGCCACTGTTTGCTTCACATGTGATGGTATGGAGACCCTTAGAGACATTTCCCGTCTCTGACTTTTAGTCTTCTTACACAGCTCAATAAAATACAGTTAGTCTCTTAGCAGCGAACCACAGCTATACATCAAATGCATTTTCTATGTGCTCCCCTGTGTGGCATCAGACATGCCAGTCTCCTGAACAACAGCCTTATTTAAAGAAATTCATTGCAGATGAAGATCAGTGAATCCGTGATGATGAGTGAAGCCAATATGCTCTTTTGTGTAGTTTATCATATTGATGGATTGTTGGATGCTTTGAAGGCATGCCATCATCTAAACTTTGCTTGTTTTCCTAGAAATATGTGCAAAAATATGGAGCTGCTGTGTGTCCCTAGAGTTCTGCACACTTAGTGCTTCTTACAGAATATCATTATCTAATATTCTTTTCCTTCTAATTTGAGGGATTCAGTAGAGAGAACAAAGTAGGGCAGTGTTAGGAGCAGCATGGATTTCCCTATTGTCTTGTCTTCTCCCGTTTACTAATATGGTTTTGGGTAGTTGATATATAACTGCCTTACAGCCGATCTCCAGGTCAGATGGACAACTGGCTGAGCTTAGTTTATAGGGAGGAGTTCTTTATTGGTTAACCTTCCATTAAATGTTAATGATTTCTGCTGTTTGGTTGCTGGGTATAGCGACGGCGAGAGCTCTGTGCCTTTGTATCCAGAGTCCTTAGTATACCTTGTATCCTGTTCCTAAGCCTAATTTTTTTTGTCATGTCTTTGTAGTTTGGTTACCGTAATCCTTCCTAAGGGTGGCCATGCACATTAGTTTAAAGTTGATCAAAATGGACAGTTTCAACCAAAACAAATGTTAGTTGGTTGAAACATTACAAGGAACAATTGTTTTTGCCGACCAATGACAGATCATTATCGGTTGAAAACAAGTCGGCCGTTTTTAATATTTTCGACCGACAGAGGGACAAAGGATCTTTTGTTCAAAGAGAGATAATTTGTGAAGAAAAGATCTTTCTTTGAAAGTAAGTTCCCAGAAAGATCTTTCGTCAATCACTCGGTTTCATTGAACATGTATGGGCAGTTTGAACAAATCTAACGGCCAATATGGAGTAAAATGTGTCTGGCCATGTCTGTGAAATGAACGTTCACCAGGTGATTGTTTCTTCAACTGGTGCTTAACCATCAACCAACTTCTGTCTAATGCGTATGGCCAACTAAACCTCTTCAGTGCTGCTACCATTGAGGTTTAAGGTTTGTTGTTTTCTTGTAGAGCCTGTTAATTGACTGTTGAGTTGTTTTTTTTCGATTTTCCTCTGGGCCCTAGATACTTCTTGTGGTCTTGCAAGATAAGTATTGCAGATTAGGAATAGTTTCTCTCTGTGTCATTTATTTCTGTTTGCAATCATTAACGTGCTCTCTATCTGTATACCATCTGTACACCATCTCCATCTTACTCCATTGCCTGACAAATCTTATTTGTTCATTTGTGCATTTTTTCGTTTACCATCAACATTCGGTACCTGTCATCTATTTCGTTTCCATGCTAAAATCCATGTGAATACCATGTCAGATCAATGTCCCATTGTTTTCAGTAGGAATCCCCACTGCCATTCATTTAGGTGTCCGCACGTAGATTGGCCCCAAGGTATGATATGCCACAAATCTGCTAACATTTTTTTCCTGATAAATGATAAAGCCATAAACCAATAGTGATGTCACAAAAGCTTTTTTACCTCAAACCCTCTAGTGAAGTTACAACAACTTTCTTGATGGAAACACTTATGATGTCACAGTAACTCATCTAACAAAAACACCTTTGTGATGTCACAACACTGTACCTTACTGAGATGCCCATGATGTCACAGCAGCTTATCTACTAAAATCCACTTGTGATATCATAGCTGTTACCTGGCTGAAACCCACTTGTCGTCAGAGGAAGGCTAACGAGACCAACAAACAACGCCGAAAAAACAAACAACGCCGAAAACAACTACTGTTGCCTCTACATTCAGCAGCGTTATACAGCGTCTCGCAGCGAACCGGACCATCCAAAAGCATCGAACACCACGCAGGGGAAGGTAAGAGGGTGAGCATCAGGGGGACGCCCCAGACGCAACCCCTATATACCAACACCTAACCCCATACACTAACTTTTAACTTCCATGCTATATTACCAACATTGAAAATATTAATGGATATTGGAAGATCTGAATATAGACTCTAAGTCCTCAATCTACCTGTTTGGATAATACATACCGCACGAGGATCTTTTATCATATTGAATAATTTGACACTTTGTTTCAGATCACGTACTCTGTCACACCTTTTGGAAGAAAATTTCTTTGGGGAATATTTTTTGGAAAATAGTCACTACTTGATACATTCTTTATACCTTTTTGCATTTGATATTTATATTTTTGATATATATTTTTGATACATTTTTTATGCTTCTTGATATTTGTCTGCACATAGTGTAATAGATATACTTGAGGCAGGTCATATATTCCAGACAGCAAACGATCAGCGTTATCCATTAAACCATAGCTATAGCTATATCTATCAATTGTATCTACCAACAGCTATACAACGAATTTTTAATGTTATATGTTACCCCCCTTTTTTAAGAATAACTATTGAAGAGACAAACTATTGATAAAACTATTGATTTCATACTAGGTGGTGAGTGCTTATTTTATTTTATTTTATTTCATTTCTTAATGAAACCCACTTGTGATGTCACATGGGCTCACCTGATGGAAGCTTATCTGACTGAAACACTTGTGATGTCACAGTGGTTACCTGACTGAAATCCATTTCTGATCTCACAGCTGCCTAAATGTTTGTAAAAGGGCAGTCTATGGGCTTTTTTGAATTCCAACTGATTTGACAGAAGCCAGAGACGACTTACCTACCCTCTACAAAAATACTTACCACAGTGCCAATACGCTAGTTATCGTGGGACATCATCTAATAGTGGGAACCATTACTTTTTCAAGGTAGCAGTGGGCCTGTAGTGCCTCTGTATAGCGACACTGGCACAGGTTGCACACTATATATCTATTGATCTATCTATCTATCTATCTATCTATCATTTGTTATCTATCTATCTATGTGTCTATCTAACTATGTATCTATCATTTGTTATCTATATATGTGTCTATCTAACTATGTATCTATCTAACTATGTATCTATCTAATATTTATCTATCTTTCTAATATATATACCGTATTTTTCGCCCCATAAGACGCACTTTTTCTTCCCCCAAAATGGGGGAGAAATGCCCCTGCGTCTTATGGGGCGAATGCTTGCAGTTTTACATCGCTGGCAGTGATGTAGGAGCGAGCAGGGACTCGGGGAGGGACTGGGAGGAGGGTCTGGGGGCTGGCAATAGCGGCGGGGCGGTGCAGTCAGTGTAGTATAGCACCGCCCCGCCGCTCTGGTATACTAATATACAATGTCATATTCAATTAATAATTATCAAACATGCCCCCTCACTCCTATTACTACCTTACATCCTAATAGCTGCTGTTGAATTCATGCAGGCCGGGTGGGCGGCAGCGTAACTCTTGTCACGTGCCTGCGCCGCCTACTTTATGAATGAAGCAGGCGGCGCAGGCAAGTGACGTCAGTGAGACGCGCCTGCCTGAAAACAGCAGCGATTAGGATGTAAGGTAGTAATAGGAGACAGTGAGGGGGCGTGTTTGCTAATTATTAATTGAATATCACATCTTATATTTGTATGGTGGCGACGACGGCGGCGGTGGCAGGGGGGGGGGGTGCGGCGGCGATCTGTGGATGGCACAGTTATGGGCTGGGGGGTCTGTGGATGGCACTGTTATGGGCTGGGGGTCTGTGGATGGCACATATACAACAGTGCCAGCCACAGATCCCCCCCCCTGTAACAGTGCCAGCCACAGATCCCCCCCCTGTAACAGTGCCAGCCACAGATCCCCCCCTGTAACAGTGCCAGCCACAGATCCCCCCCTGTAACAGTGCCAGCCACAGATCCCCCCCTGTAACAGTGTCAGCCACAGATCCCCCCCTGTAACAGTGCCAGCCACAGATCCCCCCCCTGTAACAGTGCAAGCCACAGATCCCCCTGTAACAGTGCAAGCCACAGATCCCCCCCATAACAGTGACCGTCATCCACAGATCCCCCCCATAACAGTGACCGTCAACGACAGATCTCCCCCATAACAGTGTCCGTCATCCACAGATCCCCCCCATAACAGTGTCCGTCATCCACAGATCCCCCCCATAACAGTGTCCGTCATCCACAGATCCCCCCCATAACAGTGTCCGTCATCCACAGATCCCCCCCATAACAGTGTCCGTCATCCACAGATCCCCCACCATAACAGTGTCCGTCATCCACAGATCCCCCCATAACAGTGTCCGTCATCCACAGATCCCCCCCATAATAGTGTCCGTCATCTACAGATCCCCCCCATAACAGTGTCCGTCATCCACAGATCCCCCACCATAACAGTGTCCGTCATCCACAGATCCCCCCATAACAGTGTCCGTCATCCACAGATCCCCCCCCATAACAGTGTCCGTCATCCACAGATCCCCCCCATAACAGTGTCCGTCATCCACAGATCCCCCCCATAACAGTGTCCGTCATCCACAGATCCCCCACCATAACAGTGTCAGTCATCCACAGATCCCCAGTAATAGTGCCATCCACAGACCACCATTAGTTCCAAACCTACCAAACACACAGCACACCTTTTGGTAAAAAAAAATATTTTTCTTATTTTCCTCCCCAAAAACCTAGGTGCGTCTTATGGGCCGGTGCGTCCTATAGGGCGAAAAATACGGTATATATTATTTCATATCTATCATCTCTCTTTGTTGAGACCACTCTCTCCAATCTCTTTACATTATTTAGTATGCCTGTATTTCTATCTATCATTTGTTATCTATCTATTTATCTATTTCAATGTTTTATATAAAATACTCCAGTAAGTTCTAGGACAGTAGGGGTTAATGTGCTGTATATGTGCTGTGTTGTTTATTCTCCAGACTTGTTCTTGCTTTCTTTTAGACTATGAGGAATTGATGTGGAACCCCATGACCCGCACGTCTTTACTGTAGTGCCACATTTAGACAAACAGGAAAACAAGAGCTAAACCTGTGCCAGCCAAGGCACTTAATGCTGCAAATTACACCATTTCCCTCTCATTTGATTCCAGAAAGAGAACAAGGGCTGCACAATGAGCGTGGACTGTGCAGTAATAATCTGACTATTTCTTGCTACTTTTCCATGGTGTTAAAAGTATTTCTTATTTACAAAACCATTTCTGCACCTCGGCTGTGCAGCCGATGTTCTGTTATAGAGGTCTTCTCGCCCATAAAGGGGTATTCCAGGAGCCCCATAGCCTGTCGCCACAAATATTCATCACCCCATTTTATTCTCTTTTTCTATGTGTCTTGCCTTATTTCCATGCATTGCAACATCATTTCAGACACTGGCTGGGCCTACAGCAACATTTATCCTGGTGCATAAACAGAATTTTTGAATAGTACATACTGACACATACACTCTGGGGTAACTATGCATACATGCTCACCAATGGAATATTTATATGTCACGCAGAGGTACTCATATGGGCACTGTAATAGCTGTCATTAATCTCTGTCAGTATCTACACTACTTACAAAAAGTTAGGGATATTTGGCTTGTGGGTGAAATGTCAGAAAAAAACTAAAATGCACTCTAACCTTTACAGGTGAACTTAATGAGACCTTTTCTAAACTTTGGAATGCACAAATCCAACTGTTCAATGTTTTAGTACTTTTTGCACAACTTGCTGTTCTCTAACAAGGAGCTTAACGCCAAAATTCACAACAGGTGTTTGATCCATGAATCACCCAATAAATTTCCTGGTTCAATTAAGACAGCTAACAATTGATCAACATTACCTTGCCATTGTGAGGCTTGAAACTGTGAGATGTGGAAACACTTGTCTGAACTCTGTTTGTGTAAATTAAATGATCTGGACTGACATTCTGCAGTTTGGCTACAAGATGCCGCTGTTTCCTAAACACAGCTACAGACTACATATATTTTCATATTCATGAGAGGTGGAGTTACACAGAACCTGGAGAGGAAGAGAAAGAGAGCAGCCATCTTAGAGGGAGCTGAGACTGAGGAACTGTGTCAGCAGAGGATCTGACGGCATCCAGGTGTAAGAGCATTCCTGAGTGACCAGAGCTGCAGCTAAGTGAAGCTGATCGTGTCCAAGACCCTGATCCTGACCAGATGAACAAGGATTGCTTCCAGGAATGCTGATAAGAGCTGAGGAGCAAAGCTACATACACTGCAGGACCGCATGCTTGTGGGAGAGGCATTTATTCTGTTCAGAGTCACCAGCGGAGGCAGAGCAGACCCGGGTCAGTACACGCACCTGATTACAGTGTTGGCGCCGAGAGACTGAGACCAGGCCTGTAGTTAGTTAGTTAGGGTCTCTGTTTGTGTCAGGCCACAAGTGTCGCCATTGTTCATTGCAAGGACTCCATAACTTAAAGTGACATTTCACATTGGAGAGCTAATAAACTTCCTGCAAACTCAAGCCAGGCTGACGTTTTGCTCGGAAGGAATATTCAGGCATGTGCTACAAGCCCAGTTATGGGAGGGGGGATACTGTACAGCACTGTAAGATTGTAAGCGGTTCACCGCAGGCTAGCCCCTACCACACACCCATACATTTATTCAGTTTTTTTGGGGGGTAATAACAAGTAAGGTGTGGCAGTTTAGTTGTGCCTGCCAGTAGGTAAATTACCATGCTTTCCTCCTGCATCCATCGGAGGGCGCCACGCTGTGCAGCACAAGGGTCTCAGCCTTTGGGCTAGGTGTATTTAAATTTATTGTATGTTCCCATTTGTGGTTGTGTTCATTACCACGTTTAAGTAAAATTCTATTTTGGCAAAAGCTGGTGGTGGAGTTGTTTTCCTTGTTTGTGACTTCGCTGTATCCTGGGGAACCCACCCCGGTACACGGCTTACGAAGCAAGATGCTCTCAGACAGAAGAGGCCACTGAGCTGAGAGTGTCACAGAGTCATCAGCAGGTTGCAACAGAGATACAGAGAGACTGGAAGAGTCACAGAAAGGCATAGAAGTGGACATCCCACACTGATGACTGCTTAATTGTGAACAATGCCCTGGATGAGAAATGCCACACAACTCTAGGCACATTTAAGGGAGATGAGAGGCACCGAAGTGTCACATCAGACCATTCGAAACCGTTTACATCAGCGTGGTTGCATACTAGATGACCTGTAAGGGTACCTGACCACACCACCAGGCACAGGTGTCATCATCATGCATGGGACAGGGAGCATCGACGCTGGACGAGGGACCAGTGTGCCTCAGTGCTGTTCACTGATGAAAGTTAATTCACTCTGAGCAGAAATGATGGCCACCAATGATGTTGGAGACATCAAGGAGAGTGCTATGCATCAGCCACTGTTGTCACCAGATGGTGGTGGCGTTACATTGTGGGCAGGTGTGTCTAGTCAGTACAGAACTGCCCTACACTTTGTGAATGGTACAGTGACAAGCCCATACTACTTGAATAACATAATTAATCCAGTCATTGTGCCTCTGCAAGAACAACACAGGCCTAATTTCATCTTCATAGACGACAATGTGTCAGCTCATTGAGGTCGCATCATTAGGAAACGGCTGCTGGAGACTAGGGTACCTCAAATGGAGTGGCCTGAACTTTCTCCACTCCAGAGTCCCATTGAAAACCTATGGCTGTGATGGCTAACCTATGGCACTCCAGCTGTGGTAAAACTACAACTTCCAAGATGCACACTTGCTTGGCTGTTCCCAGAACTCCATAGAAATGAATGGATCATGCTGGGAGTCATAGTTTCACCACAGCTGGAGTGACGGAGGTTAGCCATCACTGACCTATGGGATCAGGTGAGTCGCCATGTAGAGGCTCGTAACTCTGTAGCCCAGAACCTCAATGACCTGAGGGCCGCCCTTCAAGAAGAGTGGGATGCCATGCCTCAGCAGACAATAAGTCGACTTGTGAACAGCATGAGACGTCGTTGTCAAGATGTAATTGATGATCAAGGCCACATGACAAATTATTGAGACACTGACATTTTTGTGGGTGAATACCCAACCCATGCAGTGTTATGTACCTGATGAAGGGGAACTACTCCCCGAAACGCGTTGTACTTCTGCAATAAATACGTGTCTATTTACTATTACTATCTGGACTGGATTCTTGCGCCCTGGGATATTTTATCTATTTATATCTGCATCACTGGTGTTGGCTTTTGTTTCAATACATTTTGAGATGAGATGTTCACCATTGCTGCTTTTCCATAAATTTCACCTCTAATCCCTAATTTTTGTTAATAGTGTATCTATCTATCTATCTATTTATCATCTATCTATTATCTATCGGTCGATCTATCTATATTTATGCGATTTCATATCTTTTTATCATCTTTCTTTGTTGAGACCCCTCTATCCAATCTCTTTACAGTATTTAGTATGCATATATATCTGTCTATCTATCTTTATCATCATTAAATCTGTGGATTGCTTCTTCTCGGTGACAGGTGTTACTTCCATGTACAGTAAGTAGTGAGGAGTTCATTTCTTGGACTGTAAACATAAATTGAGAGATTACTGGATATTCTCGCTGTGAATCCCTTTACTGGCTTTGTGTGACCTTTGATGCATTATTTGTCTCAATAAGTAGCAGACACCACTTGTTGGGCTGACAGCTGGTACATGCCGGATTACTGCCGGGAAATTCAGTCAGTGGACGGCACTGGCTCAGTGAATTGTTATTACATAGCTGACGGCTGGTTATACATCATTCATACAAATCAGCTGCTGCGTACAGTGGAGCTTACACTTTACATCCCCTCCATACATGGAGAGTACAGAAAAGTTTCCATTATTGAGCAGTACAGCTAATTTGTACCTGATACGTGATAGCAGAGACTATTGTGAGGATATGTGTGCTATATAACATCAGTAAATAAGTATAATAACTATAACTAATGGTTGTCTAAACTAGTCAACCCCTGGAATTATAAACTTGAAGGTGTAGGATTTTAAAGAGAAGGGCCACTAGGGGGCGCTCATGCACAACTAACAATAGAATGTGCAGAGGCAAGTTACATCATTTGTATTTTTTATGCATTTTCATCATGAAAAACTTTTTGTAACAAAAATTGGAAACACAACAGGAGACAAGCGTCATAAACTCTTCATTAAGTTTGGCAGAGCAGTCCCCCAGACAGAGGTCGCAGGGACTGGCTGGGATTCCCTCCGAGGCACTGATGACATACGGTGAAATCCTTCTGGAGTTCTTGAATAATTCTGTTGGAAGGTGCAATGCCTGCCTATCGGCCCATTTCACTGCTTTATCTCTGATTATGACTTGTTAGCTAAGGTCTTAATACACCCTGATCAAACAGCATTTATGACCGGCAAGGCGACAGCTGATTATACCTGGAGACTGTATTATAAAGTCCATGTCCGGGCGGATAATGCAAGAAATCCTTCTGTCCCTCGACATGATCACAACTTTCGATTGTGTGGAATTTCATGACCTACCGGTAATCAGGTTTTTCTGGTGGATTATACATTTGTATACAGGGGCTAAGGATATATTCTGAGTTTTTTTTTACGTATAGGGGCACTTGCCTGCTGACCACCATTATTATTTGCTCTGATAATGGAGCTGCTGGCCTCTTATTTATGATCTAGACCAGGCATTGAGGGTTCAGGTATGGTTTCAGGGAGGAGCAATCTCTGTTATATGTGGTTGATATGCCCTAAGGTAATTGCTGTGGATCTGTTAAATACTCAGTTGTCATTCTGGATCAGATTGTGCCACCTCTAAGGCCTCATGCACACAGCCTTATGTGTTTTGACTTCAATGGGTCTGTGGTCTGCATTTTGTATAGGACATGTTCTATCTGTTAGCAGAACGGGCATATGGATGCAGAAAGCACATGCATGATACCGCATCCATATGTCCGTTCCACAAGACATAGAACATGTCCTATTCTTGGCTGTAAAATGAGACCCACGGACCCATTGAAGTCAGAAGGTTCCCAACCCTTCCCGCCCCCCCAAAAAAGCGACTGTAACATGGCTGCCATACAGATGTCATCTGTATTTTGCGGATCTGCATTTTGCAGAACACAAAATACTTACTGTCGCGCGCATGAGGCCTAAGAGGTCCAATGCTTAAGTTTCCACTTTAATTTTTTTTTTTAAAGCAGTTTATGAAGCCAAAGTCGGGAGAAATAGACCCAGTGTCACCTTTTTCTGTAACCTTCATTTATAATCTGTTCTTGGCTTCACAAACTGCATTAAAAAACACTTGACTGTGGAAACTCAGCCTGACCGGTTTAAGTATCTGGGCATTGTAATATCATGCGATACTGTGGACTATGTAGGGCTAAATCTTTCACCAGGATTGAATAGAAAGAGATAAACTGTCCACTTGGTTACGTCTTCCAAACTTGTTTCCTGCAAAAATTGTATTAATTAAAATAACGTACTACCACAAACGCTATATATTCTTCACAATGTGCCTATGGTAACAGGAGCGGACTGGCCATAGACTTTATATGGAATTTTCCCGGTGGGCCAATGCCCATAGGGCCACCAAAGCCCTCCTCACTGCCACTGGCTGGGTACATACTACTGGAGGAACCATAGGGGTCATTATTAGAGGAAGTCCAAGCAGCCTGCTAAGGTTGGGTTGGTACTGTGGCTGCATCTCACCTCCATATCTTAATTAGAGACAATTAGGGGAGGAGGACAGAACGTGGCAGCTAGTGATGGTCACCACAGAGGGACAAGCTTCTGGGGAGGTATTTTGTGCTGCATTGTGGTATTTGGTTCTGTGGGATGGTATTCTGTGTGGCACTGTGGTATGGATGACCTCACAAACTTCTGCTGGCCCCATTTACTTGTCTTGCCTCACCTTCTGTCAGTTTGGACCCACCTACAACATCGGGCCACTTTAAGTATCCAGTCCGCCCCTGTATGGTAATCCTCGATGTGGAGGTGACTGGAAAGCATCATATAAAACCCACTGGCTTTAGAGGGTTATTGCTGCGGTCACCAATCGACAGCAGCATCACACATCCTTGTCAAGAGGGACCAGCACTGGAATGGGAGCAGCGGAGGATCAGTAAGGGTATGCCCACATGGCACAGTCGTGGGGTGCTTGCTTTTCATTCGAGTATTACATAGCCATAAAGGTCACAGCAGCCTGTAATTAAACTAATGAGACTGCACTATTTGATCCGTCTGAATTGTTAATGGTCGCACAGCACCTCCAATACTGCGCGGCCATTAACAATACAGACCAGCTCAACAGTGCATTAGTTTAATTAGAGCCTGCTGGGGCCCGTATGGCCGTGCTGTACTGAAACTCAGTGCAGCCTCATCACAAGCGCCACACGACTTTGTATGACTTTACATTACTCCATAGAAGTGAACAGTAAGAGACGAACATGCATAGCCACCTCTCCATTCATGGCGGCATGAGACAGGATCCCCTTCCGGAGATAGGAGCGGGTCACAGAGGTGAGTCCTGCGCCAGAGGTGTCCAGATGGGAACACTCCTTGAAACCAGCAGTTTTATCGCTTTAAGGGTCTATTCACATGACTGTAAGTGTTTTGAGGATCCGCAAAACATAGGTACAGCCAGCCCTATGATAAAAATGCCTTTTCTTGTCAGCGATTGTAGACAAGAATAGGACGTGCTCTGTTTTGTGGGTCGGCGGCACGGAAAAACGGATGCGGACGCATCTTTTGCGGCCCCATTGAAATGATTGGGTCTGCTAAAATTCTGGAATGGTAGCGGACCCATAAATACGGTTGTGTGAATGGACCCTTAAGGGGTATTCTGATTATAAGATGTTATCCCTTATCTAAAGGATAGGGGATAACTATTAGATCGGTGAGGCTCCCAGTGGTTGGACCCCACCGATCTAATACTTATCTCCTACCTTGTGAATAAGGGATAACTTCTTATAACCGGAATACCCCTTTAAACATAATTGACCAGCGCTGGAGAATGAAGACTGTTACTAGTTATTCTCTATTGCCCTGCTGGAGTTAGCGAAGTACATGACAGTCCCATAGAGAATGAGTGGAGCAGCAGGGGACATTCTCGACCAATCCCTCCAGTTATTTTGAGTAGTGTTGATCGCAAATATTCTAATCACGAATATTGGCACTTTGAGAATTCGCTAATATCTAGAATATAGTGCTATATCGCCGTAATCGCGAATATTCTAGATTTTTTTTTTCTTCAGTACCCATGATCCCTCACTGATTCTTGCTTGTGGGCCAATAAGAATGCTGCAATATCTTTGACTTTAGGAGCAGTGTTGATTGCAAATTTTCGTATAGAGAATTTTCTGATTTTCACAATCAAGAAAATAATGACGAGATCATGAATTCTCAAAATGAAGAATATTCGCCCAAATATTTACGAAATATCGCAAATTTGAATATTGCCCCTGCCGCTCATCACTGATTTTGAGGTACAGGCCCCCATTCTTGAGATCAGTGGGATCCCCGCTGTCAGACCCCAACCAATCTCATCTTTGTCTCCTAGCCTGTGAATAGGGCATACATTCTTATAATCTCCAGCACTAATACTACCATCTTCACACAAGGGTATGGATCTAAAGGGGTATGGGCATTTAAAATTTATGTTCATCTCTTTCTATGTACTGTATTTCAAGACAAACCTTCCGCTCTGCAAGCAATAACACTTTGTGAGATTTCCAGCAGAGGGCAGTATGTCCTAACCTATTCACCCCATTTATCTTTCTAAAAAAAAGGATGTTTAATATAAAAAAGAGATACAAAAGGGATAAATCAGGTGAAGTTCATAGAGTGGAACATATTATGTACAGTAAGTCTATGTCTGTCTAAAGACTACGGCAGTGACTGATCAGTGTCCGCAGCTGGAATTAATTCTGCAGGGAGAGGGACTAAAATTAATGGAAGCGTGATTTGATTACCCTGTTCATGCAATCAGAAAATGGGTCAATGAGGGGGCTCAAACGCCCCTCTGCCACATAACACAACAGTGCAATAAGTGGTCGTTGGGGTCCGTGTTACAGAGCTTCCAGTTATGCCTCCAACCTACGCAAATGCATACATTGTGACAAACTACCACAAATGGAAAAATATTGGTTGCCTATGCTGAATATGCCTATATTTACCTCCCAGCCATATGAAGGATTGTTTCTGGATGTAAACAAGAATGTTCACTTTCACTGACAGCAAGCAGAGATCAGGAAAAAATACGAGGAATTAAAACACAAAGGGGGTGTAAAGAAAAACTGGCTTAGTTGCCCATAGCAACCAATCAGATTCCACCTTTCATTTTTCAGAGCTTCCTTGGAAAATGAAAGGTGGAATCTGATTGGTCGCTATGGGCAACTGAGCCATTTTTTCTTTACACCACTTTTGATAAATCTCCCCTAAAGTATATTGTAAGGTTGTAGAACGTTTCATTATACAGTGATTAAGATAAGGAAATGAAAAGCTGAGACAACTAGCAGAATTTCTTACTTTAGTGCTGAAGGTGGATTTAAAGGGGTCGTCCAGCAAATGGCATTTAATGTATATGGCAGTGTAGAGAAAGTTAAAGGGCTTATCCGACACTAACCAATGCTCTCCCATATGCTGGCCCCTGATTCTACTTAACTGGCTCCTCGCGCCGCTCCTAGTCCTCTCACGGCTGCAGCTGGTTCTCCCTGTGCGTGGATGAAAACATCCGGTGTCAGGGGGGAGCAGGCGGTGATACTAGGGAGGCCCAACATCGGATGCTGGGACCAGGAGCAGGGAGCGGGGAGCCAGGTAAGTAGAATCAGTGTGAGGGGCTCGGCATATGGAGGAGCATTTGTTGGTGTCGGATAACCCCTTTAATACAAGGCAGTTACTAAAGTATTGTGATTGTCCATATTGCATCCTTTGCTGGGTTGTTTCCAGGGGTAACAACCACCGCTGCAGGGCAGATATGAAGTGGTTGGTACAGGAGCTGCTGTGCATGCGTGCCTATGTGTGCTGGCGCTTTTTCCTGTAGTGTGCAAGCACAACCACCGCTGCTGGATTGCAGGGTGGTTGTAACCATGGATACGAACAATGAATAATGTGGTGGGAAAATGAATAAAGCCAGCAAAGGAGGCAATATGGACAATCACAACACATTAGTAAGTGCCTTGTATTAAAGAGAACCTTTCACGTGAATTGACTTTTCAAAATCAGTACCTGGCACTGGAGCTGATGTTTACTAGATGAGATTGAGCAAATTTTTGTTCAGATCTGCTGCTCTGTTTGGCGCCCCTTATAGCATCTGGTACAGAGAGGAGGAGATGCCAGCGTTTCTCAGGGGGCGTCTCCTTTTCCCTGGCTGTGGCGCGCTCCAATCACAGAGTACCGCGACACAGCCAGGGACAAGGTGATCTGTATTTTCTCAATGGCTGGGGGGTGGTCCACTTGGAGAAGGAGACGCCCCCTGAGAAATGCTGGCGTCTCTTCCTCTCTGTACTGATGCTATTGTTTAGCATACGGGCGCCAAACAGAATTCCGGAAACAGCGGCAAAATGTAGCATCGTACCTGAAAAAAAAAGTGCCCTATCTCATCTAGTAAACATCGGCTACAGTGCCAGGTACTGATTTTGAAAAGTCAAATCACCTGAAAGGTCCTCTTTAACTTTCTCTACACGATAAATGCCATTTTCTGAAGAGAAACAACCCCTTTAATATTTCTGTGCGGACATTACAGAACTGCTGCCTTTGTGGTGATGGCTCCATAAATGCTGGAGTTTTCTTCTTTAGTGTGGGATTCACATGAACGTAGCAGCATCAGCAGTAGCGGGTGATTCATCTCACTGATAGTTATAGTGCAGCCGCGTGTGGATATATGTATGCAGGAACACGCTGGAATGGTTGGGTGTATATCTTCATTGCTGCTGCGATGTCTCCATACAGCTTCATCCAGTGCAGTGGAAAGGACAGAACCAACAGTAACAAACACCCATAGAGAATCAACTATGTAATGTCAGAAATGAACAGATTAATTCTACTTATAGTAAGTGATGCAACATTTGTATTATTTTGAGTATCCATATACTGTAAAGATACTGAAATAGTCAAGCTTTCATACTAACTACTAGATCACACACAATAGGCCAGTGCTTCTCAAATAGTGAGGCACGCCCCCCAGGGAGGGCGCCAGGCTCTGTAAAGGGGGGCTCGTTCAGGGCCGGCCTTTGGGGTGTGCGGCAGTGTAATATGCGGCAGGCAGATGAGCGCTTCCATTGTGGAAGCGCTCATCTCCCTTCCTCTGATCAGAGGCCGGTGCAGTACGGAGCGGGGGCCGGGGGAGGGACTGGGAGGAGGAGCTGGGGGCCGGCAATAGCGGTGGGGCGGTGCGGTCACTGTACTATAGCCCCGCCCCACCGCTCCCTCCGGCATACTAGTAATAGTACCGTATATCCGAATTTCTTCTGTATAATGCTGGCAGGCAGGCCGGGCGGCCGGTGCGTCCCTCGGTGATGTCACGTGCCTGCGCCGCATGCTTTATGAATGAAGCAGGTGGTGCAGACAAGTGACGTCACTGAGGGACGCGCCGGCCGCCCGGCCCGCCTGCCGGCATTATACAGAAGAAATTCGGATATACGGTAAAATTAGGAGTGAGGGGGGGCATGTTTAATAACTTTAAACGGCGGCGGCGGGCACACGGAATCTGTGGATGGCACACTTAAGGGGTGGGGGTCTGTGGATGGCACTGTTATGGGCTGGGGGGGCACTGTGGATGGCACTGTTATGGGGTGGGGGGTCTGTGGATGGCACATATATAACAGTGCCAGCCACAGATCCCCCTGTAACAGTGCCAGCCACAGATCCCCCCCATAAGTGTCCGTCATCCACAGATCCCCCCATAAGTGTCAGTCATCCACAGATCCCCCCATAAGTGTCCGTCATCCACAGATCCCCCCATAAGTGTCCGTCATCCACAGATCCCCCCCATAACAGTGTCCGTCATCCACAGATCCCCCCCATAAGTGTCCGTCATCCACAGATCCCCCCATAAGTGTTCGTCATACACAGATTCCCCCATAACAGTGTCCGTCATCCACAGATCCCCCATAACAGTGTCCGTCATCCACAGATCCCCCCATAACAGTGTCCGTCATCCACAGATCCCCCCATAACAGTGTCCGTCATCCACAGATCCCCCCATAACAGTGTCCGTCATCCACAGATCCCCCCATAACAGTGTCCGTCATCCACAGATCCCCCCATAACATTACTTTGTTCTTTTCTAGGTTTAATTTTGTGGCCACGTTCCGCCCTGGAGTTAAGAATGTGAAGGCAGATGCCCTGTCACGTTGTTTTCCGGGAGGCGGGAATTTTGAAGACCTGGGTCCCATTTTGGCTGAAGGTGTGGTGGTCTCTGCTCTCTTTTCTGAATTGGAGGCAGAGGTGCAGGCAGCCCAGTCAGAGGCTCCTGATCTTTGTCCTCCTGGGAGGCTGTTTGTGCCTCTCGCTTTAAGACACAAGATTTTTAAGGAACACCACGATACGGTCCTTGCTGGGCACCCGGGGGCAAGAGCCACACTGGATCTCATCGCTCGGAGATTCTGGTGGCCTGCGCTTCGTAAGTCGGTTGAGGGTTTTGTGGCAGCCTGCGAGACTTGCGCTCGTGCCAAAGTCCCTCATTCACGGTCATCAGGTCCTCTCCTTCCCTTACCCATTCCTTCCCGTCCTTGGACACATATGTCCATGGACTTTATAACGGACCTGCCTCGTTCCTCGGGGAAGACTGTGATTCTGCTGGTGGTGGACCGTTTTACCAAAATGGTGCATTTCATCCCTTTTCCTGGTTTGCCCAATGCTAAGACGCTGGCGCAGGCATTTATTGATCACATTGTCAAATTGCACGGTATTCCTTCAGACATAGTCTCTGATAGGGGCACGCAGTTTGTTTCCAGATTCTGGAAGGCTTTCTGTTCTCGCTTGGGGGTTCGGTTGTCATTCTCTTCTGCTTTCCACCCGCAGTCGAATGGCCAGACAGAGCGCGTCAATCAGAATCTGGAGACATATCTGCGCTGTTTTGTGGCGGAGAATCAAGAGGATTGGTGTTCTTTTTTGTCCCTTGCTGAGTTTGCTTTAAATAACCGTCGTCAGGAGTCCTCTGAAAAGTCACCATTTTTTGGTGCATATGGGTTTCATCCGCAGTTTGGGACATTCTCGGGAGAGGGGTCTTCTGGTTTACCTGATGAGGACAGATTCTCCTCGTCTTTGTCATCTATTTGGCAAAAGATTCAGGATAATCTAAAGAGCATGAGTGAGAGATATAAGCGTGTGGCAGATAAGAGACGTGTGCTTGGTCCGGACCTGAATGTTGGTGATCTGGTGTGGTTGTCTACCAAGAATATCAAATTGAAGGTTCCCTCCTGGAAGTTGGGTCCTAGGTTTATTGGGCCTTACAAAATCCTGTCTGTCATCAATCCTGTTGCCTACCGTCTTGATTTTCCTCAGACTTGGAAGATCCATAATGTTTTTCATAAGTCCTTATTGAAACCTTATGTTCAACCCATTGTACCCTCGCCTTTGCCTCCTCCTCCGATTATGGTTGATGGGAATCTTGAATTTCAGGTCTCTAGGATTGTGGATTCTCGTCTTGTCCGCGGTTCTCTTCAGTACGTTGTTCATTGGGAGGGTTATGGTCCTGAGGAGAGGATGTGGGTCCCAGTGACGGACATTAAGGCCTCTCGTCTCATCAGGGCTTTCCATAGGTCCCATCCTGAGAAGGTGGGCTCTGAGTGTCCGGAGTCCACTCGTAGAGGGAGGGGTACTGTCACAACCAGACAGCTGAGAAGCTCTGACAGAAGCCTTTCAGAACCTCCTCCTTGAGTTTTCTTTGTTGTGATGTTCAGTTCCTCATCTCGTTAGCCTCTCTCAGCTGTCATGTAGTTGGACTGATTGCTTCCCTTTAAATTCCTCCCCATAATGCATTACTGGGCGGCTTATACTACTTCCTGGAGTGTGTGTGCATGCTGATCTTGTTTTCCAGTCTGCTACAAAGTTAAGTGCTGAACATTTATCTGTTATTTTCTGTTTGCTGGATCCCAGGTGACCCTGACTCCCTCCGTGTCTGGTGTAGGGAGCCGGTGGTCGTGTCCCCTCACTATTGTAGGGTGTTCAGGGGTTATATAGTCGAGGTACGTGGATATGCAACCTTCCACCTTTCGGATCTTTGCATAGGCTGAGCAGCCAGGGAAAGTCTCAGGTCTTGTGCAGGGGTCTCCCTTTTGGTTCCTTAGCTTTGGATCCACTCAGTCATATATGCATGTTGCTTTGTCTTGTTTCCTGTACACCGTCCGTGACACATGGCTCTTCATGGCAAAGAACTCTCTGAGGATCTGAAAAAAAGAATTATTGCTCTACATAGATTGACAAGATTGCCAACACCCAGAAACTGAGCTGCAGCAATATGGCAAAGACCATACAGCGGTTTAACAAGACAGGTTCCACTCAGAACAGGCCTCACCATGGTCGACCATGGAAGTTGAGTGCACGTGCTCAGCATCATATCCAGAGGTTGTCTTTTAAAAATAGACGTATGAGTGCTGCCAGCATTGCTGCAGAGGTTACAGGGGTGGGGGGCAGCATGTCAGTGCTCAGACCATACGCCGCACACTGCATCAAATTGATCTGCATGGCTGGCGTCTCAGAAGGAAGCCTTTTCTAAAGATGATGCACAAAAAAGCCTGCAAACAGTTTGCTGAAGACAAGCAGACTAAGGACATGGATTACTGGAACCATGTCTTGTGGTCTGATGAGACCAAGATAAACTTATTTAGTTCAGATGGTGTTAAGCGTGTGTGGTGGCAACCAGGTGAGGAGTACGAAGACAAGTGTGTCTTGCGTACAGTCAAGCATGGTGGTGGGATTGTCACAGTTGGGGGCTGCATGAGTGCTGCCAGCTGTGGGGAGCTACAGTTTGTTGAGGGAACCACGAATGGCAACATGTACTGTCACATACTGAAGCAGAGCATGATCCCCTACCTTCAGAAACGGAGCCGCAGGGCAGAATTCCAAAATAACGACCCCAAACACATCTCCAAGACGACCACTGCCTTGCTAAAGAAACTGAGGGTAAAAGTGCTGGATTGGCCAAGCATGTCTTCAGACCTATACTCTATTGATCATCTGTGGGGTGTCCTTAAACAGAAGGTGGAGGAGCGCAATATCTCTAACATCCACCAGCTCTGTGATGTCTTCATAGAGGATTCCAGTGGCAATCTGTGAAGCTTTAGTGAACTCCATGACCAAGAGAGTTAGGGCAGTTCTGGAAAATAATGGTGGCCACACAAAATATTGACATTCTGGGCACAATTTGGCCATTTTCACTTGATGCCAGCGGTTTAGACATTAATGGCTTTGTGTTGAGTTATTTTGAATTGAGTTATTTTGAGGGCACACCACATATACACTGTTATACAAGCTGTACACTGACTACTTTACATTGTCAGTACATCAAAGTGTCATATCTTCAGTATTGACCTATGAAAATTATATAATAAAATATTTACAAAAATGTGAGGGGTGTACTCACTTTTGTGACATAAAGATAATGAAAAAAATAGAGAAAGACATGAGCTAGATAAACAGACGTACAGATATGAAATTGATCAATATAAGATAGATAAACAGACAGAGATAGATAGCTGTTAATAGCTCCTCTCCCTCACTCTCAAATGACCGCGCACATTATATGGAGATCCCAGGATGATAGCTGTTGTTGACCAAATGATTGCTTGCCTGACAGCCATGTAATGTTTATAGCCACCTTAAAACCCTAAGGCCACTTCAGTTGGGTTTCTATTCTCTGATCATTTATCTTCTCGGTCCCTGGCTATTTAAATCGTTAATGGCCATGACAGCTGCTATAATGACGCTCTTTAATTAAGTATAGGAATTAGCTGGAAAACCATAGCTTTATCATTGTCTTCCTGGTCGACTGCAACTATTCATTGTCCCAGGCACCCCAGAGCAGCACATCGGTCTTTTGAGGTTTGGTTATTTAGTGGCTTACAGTTAAATATTAAAGCAAAACTATGTAAGGGCAGTATATTACATCTACAGGACTGTACTCCTATGTAAGGGCAGTATATTACATCTACAGGACTGTACTCCTATGTAAGGGCAGTATATTACATCTATGGGTCTGTATTCCTATGTAAGGGCAGTATATTACATCTACAGGACTGTACTCCTATGTAAGGGCAGTATATCACATTTATGGGTCTGCACTCTTATGTAAGAGCAGTATATTACATCTATGGGTCTGTATTCCTATGTAAGGGCAGTATATTACATCTACAGGACTGTACTCCTATGTAAGGGCAGTATATTACATCTACAGACAACAGGTCTGTGTTCCTATGTAAGGGCAGTATATGACATCTACAGGACTGTTTTCCTATGTAAGGGCAGTATATTACATCTACAGGTCTGTACTCATATGTAAGGGCAGTATATTACATCTACAGGACTGTATTCTTATGTAAGGGCAGTATATTACATCTACAGGACTGTATTCTTATGTAAGGGCAGTATATTACATCTACAGGACTGCATTCTTATGTAAGGGCAGTATATTACATCTACAGGACTGTATTCCTATGTAAGGGCAGTATATTACATCTACAGGTCTGTACTCATATGTAAGTGCAGTATATTACATCTAAAGGACTTTACTCCTATGTAAGGCAGTATATTACATCTACATGACTGTATTCCTATGTAAGGGCAGTATACTACAACTACAGGACTGTATTCTTATGTAAGGGCAGTATATTACATCTACAGGTCTGTACTCCTATGTAATGACAGTATATTACATCTACGGGCAAAGCCACTGCTACAGAGGTAACCTAGAAATGGAAGATGGGTTACTGCAGGTTCTGGTAGATTTAGCGTTGTTGATAGAAGACATGTCCCACAGTCTGTGGCTCTCCATAATTCATTTGCAGCACTTTCTGAGCGCAAGAGCAACATGGAGGATGGCTCAGGCACAATGGGTGAGAAACAATCATCTCCTATGCCTAAAGTATGCAAGACTGCAGCCAAAGACAAAAAGGATAAGGTGAAGACTGATAGTAGCAGCTGTTGGTGGGCGATTCTATCATAAGAGGTGTGAAATTTGAGGAAAATGGTTTTGTGAGATGTCTCCCTGGTGCTACCGCTAGCAGGGACAGACGACGTATCCTTAATATTGTTAGGCAAGCAAAGCAGGAAAGTAGGGTTGTTGCGGGTATCGAAATTTCGATACCCAATCGATACTTTTGTCCCGGTATCGATACGATACCGGGATTTCAGTTTTTTCGATACTGGGCTGCGCTTCTGCGCAGTCTAGTATCTCTGAACATGAGCGTGCTGCTATCGGCGCGCTCATGTTCTCTCAGCAGCACGGGGAGAAGGAAGCTGTCCTCCTCCTCCCTCCCCCCTGTGCTGCTGCCGCTGCCACCAATGAGAAGAGAGGGGCGGAGGAGGGGCGGGCGCACTGCGCCACCAATGAGAAGAGAGGGGCAGAGGAGGGGCGGGCGCACTGAGCCACCAATGATAGGACTATTCCCACACAGAGAGCGGCGCCCAGCGATGTCCCAGCACTCACCATTAGTCCTGGACGCCGCTCTGTTCGCCCGCAGTGCCCCATTACTGCCTCCTCTCCTGCTCCACATGCTGCTGATTACTATTGGAGCGATGGGAGGAGACATCAGCTTCACTAGTGGGCGTTCCTTCTCCCTGAGCTCCGATTGGACAGCGCTACAGCCAGGGAGAAGGAACGCTCACTAGTGAAGCTGATGTCTCCTCCCATTGCTCCGATAGTAATCAGCAGCATGTGGAGCAGGAGAGGAGACAGTAATGGGGCACTGCGGGCGAACGGAGCGGCGCCCAGGACTAATAGTAAGTGCTGGGACATCGCTGGGCGCCGCTCTGTGTAGCCTGATACTTAGTCTGGACCCAGGAAAAGTAGTCAGTCTTTAACACAATACAGGAGGTGCGTGCCGGCAGCAGAATCGCATTGCCGGCACCCTGCCCCTGACAGGGAGCTGCGATCAGCGGCAGTTAACCCCTCAGGTGTGGCACCTAAGGGGTTAACTGCCGCTGATCTGCCAGTACCCGCCTCCTGTATAAAGGGGTAATTATCATTGGTGGTGCAGTGTGCCCCCCCTCAACCCCCCATCCCATTAAATCATTGGTGGAACAGTGCGCCGGCCCCTCTCAACCCCCCAGTATTAAAATCATCATTGGTGGCAGTGGGCACAGGGTCCTCTCCCCTCCCCCTCATTGATGGTGCAGTGGCAGCTTCTGATCGGAGCCCCAGCTGTGTAAGCCTGGGGCTCCAATCAGTTACCATGGCAGCCAGGATGCTACAGAAGCCCTGGCTGCCATGGTAACATCCCTGATGCTGTGTGCACAAAGCACAGAGCAGCAGGGACAGTGTGAAGTCCTATTCACCCTGATAGAGATCTATCAGGCTGAATAGGACAAGGGATGAAAGATCCCAGGTTCTAGCCCCTAAGGGGGGAAATAGTTATTAAATAAAAAGTGTAAAAAAAAAATATGTAAAACCCCCCCCCACCAAAATATGAAGCATAAATCACCCCCTTTTCCCAATTTCACATATAAAATATATAAATAATATACATATTACATATCGCCACATCAGAAAAGTCCAAACTATTAAAATATAAAAAAAAAAAATCTAGGTGGTGAATGCCGGAACAGAAAAAAATGAATAAAAACTGCGCGATTCACCATTTTTTAAAATGCGGAATGCACGTGGCTTTTTTGGTTTATTTTTTTCGCGTGGTATCGAATCGTATCGAGTATCGCAATACTTTTTCATGGTATCGAAACCGAATCAAAAATTTGGTATCGCAAATTTTACAGGAAAGGGAGGTGGATGTTATTGTCCATCTTGGGACAAATGATCTGGCTTGCGATGAGGTTTCAAATGTGAAGGAGGTTGCTTTGACTGTTTCCTTCTCTGCAGTTTTGCCTGTGCATAACCTTCAGCATGACAGGCAGATGCGCATTAAGGAATTCAATATATGGCTTGGCGATTGGTGTCTGAACCAAGGGTTTGGCTTTGTGTCTCATGTCAGCTCTCCTTGGAATGGAAAAGAACTGTACAAGAAAGATGGTTTGCATCTTTCTCTCAAGGGAACGAATGTCCTCAGTGAACAGTTCAAAGTATTTGCTAAGGAGCATTTAAACTAGGAAAGGGGGGCAAAGGAGTGATATTCCAGCAGTCCGACTGCCCCCTGGAAGATGCCAGTAGCACGAAGGTTAGGAAATGACAAGCTCAGAGTCTTGTCTACAAATGCTCACAGTTTAGGGAATAAGATCAATGAACTTGAGTCTATAATGGCATCTGAGAATATAGATTTAGTGGCTGTTACTGAGACATGGTTCAATGAGAGTAATGACTGGGATAAGGCTTGGCAAGACTGAGGTTAAATAATAGGCTTCAGGGAGGAATGTCCAGAGAGGACGGTAGCCTAGTAAGCAGGGCTACCGCCTGGTATATGGCTGGTCACGGGTTTGAATCCCGACAGTACTTCCCCCGTTCCAAGGTGACCTCCGGGCACCGCAGGGGCAGGCTTACCAGGGTGCTGTTGGTGGAACTCTTTTACCAGTCTGGGGGCGTGGACGTTTTCTTCTGGCTCCCAGGAGTTATCCTCGGGAGGGTAACCCTCCCACCCAATTAGGTATTGTAGTCTTCCCCGGTGGATTCTGGAGTCGAGGATCTTTGTGACAGCGAATTCTTCTTCACCCTGTACCCTCACGGGTGGTTGAGGGGGCGAGTGGCGGCCTGTGAAGGTGTTCTCCACGTATGGCTTGAGGAGGGAGCAATGGAAGACAGGGTGCACCCTAATGGAGTCCGGAAGGTCGAGCCGGAACGTGACCTCGTTGATTTGTGCGGTGATCCGGAACGGACCCATGTATCTTTGGGCCAACTTTTTGGAGGGGACCTTCAATCTGAGGTTCCTGGTGGACAGCCACACCTTGTCTCCCACATGGAAGCCCGGGGTGGGTTTGCGGCGTCTGTCTGCTCCCTGTTTAAAGCGCCTCTGGGCAAGCTGGAGGTTGTCTATAATGTTCTTTTGTGCCTCCTGTAGGGTTGTTAGGCGTTCGGCCCCTGCTGGGAGGGTGGAGGCGACAGGTAGGTGGGGAATGAACACTGGGCGCGAGTCTGTGTTAGCAAAGAAGGGGCTGTGCTTGGTTGAGCTGTGCTCAGCATTGTTGTAGGCGAACTCGGCTGTGGGGAGATGTCAAACCAGTCATCCTGCAGGTGGGAGCTGAAACAGCATAGGTACTGCTCTAGGGTCTGATTAGTTCTCTCCGTCTGCCCGTTTGACTGAGGGTGGAAAGCGGAGGACAGGTTCACTTTAACCCTGAGCACTAGGCAGAAGTTCTTCCAGAACTTTGAGGCAAACTGTACGCCTCGGTCGGAGACCACGTCGTCCGGGATCCCATGCAGCCTGAAGACCTCTCTGAGAATAAGATCGGCCGTCTGTTTGGCGGTGGGTAGGCCTTTGTAGGGGATGAAATGGGCCATCTTAGTGAGGCGGTCGACCACGACCAGGATGGTGTTCATCCCTTTTGAAGGAGGAAGGTCTACCACAAAGTCCATGTAGATCGAGCCCCAGGGGCGGGAGGGAATCGGGAGGGGTTGTAACAGACCCACGGGAGAGGAACGAGGAGTCTTATTGCGGGCACAGACCGTGCATGAGGAGATGTACCTCTTGATGTCCTCCTTGTATGTTGGCCTCCAGAAGGAGCGGGAGAAAAGCTCCTGGGTCTTTCTAGTGCCCAAATGGCCGGCCAGCTTAGAGTCATGGTTGAGTTTGAGAACTTCGAGCCGTGCGATTTCTGGTACATATAGTTGTAGGTCCTGATGAAACCAATGAACGTTCTTAAACGTAAGGCTGACATTCCTTGTGGGGTGGGCGAGGAAGCGGTCATTTTCGTATCCTTCTTTGATTGTGTCCAGGAGTTCTTTAGAGTAGGTGGCCCTACGACCCTTCTCTTGAGTAGGATGTTGTTTTGGCCCTTGTTACTTGTGAGGGCTCTGAAAACATTCTGGAGAGGGCGTCAGCCTTGCCGTTTTTTGATCCAGGGCGATAGAAAGTGAAGCGGGAAAAGAATAGGCTCCATCTGGCCTGTCTGGCTGAGAGTCTCTTAGCGCTGCGGATGAACTCGAGGTTCTTGTGGTCAGTTAGTACGATTATGGGGTTGGTGGCTCCTTTCAGCAGGTGTCTCCACTCGGAGAAGTCATCCTTGATCGCCAGTAGTTCTTTGTTCCCGATGTCATAGTTCTCTTCGAAGGGGGACATCTGGCTGGAGAAATATGTGCATGGGTGTAGCAGCATCTTCTCCCCTGTCCGTTGTGACAGAACTGCCCCCACCGCGGAGTCTGATGCATCCACTTCGACTGTAAATGGCAGCTCAGGGTTCGGGTGGATTAGGATTGGAGCAGAAGTGAAGAGGAGTTTCAACTTAGTGAAGGCCTCCTGGGCCTCGGGTGTCCAGGAGAAGGGGACTGCCTTCTTGGTGAGTTGGGTGATTGGTGCTATGACCTTGGAGAAGTTCCGGATAAACTTCCGATAGAAGTTGGCAAAGCCAATGAATCTTTGTATCTCCTTCTCGTTTCTCGGAATGGACCAGTTCATCACGGCTTGGACCTTCCCCGGGTCCATACTTAGGCCCTCTGGGGAGATGATGTATCCAAGGAACTGAGAGTTGGTTCGCTCAAACTCGCATTTCTCTAGCTTGATATAGAGTTCTGTCGGAGTCTCTGTAGTACCCTGCAGACGTGTTCGCGGTGCTGCTCGAGGTCTTCAGAGAAGATCAAGATGTCGTCCAGGTTAACGACTACAAACAGATCCAGCATGTCCCTGAGGACGTCGTTAATGAAGTGCTGGAAGGTGGCGGGAGCATTGCAGAGTCCGAAAAGCATGACCAAGTACTCGAAGTGACCATAACGTGTCCGGAAGGCGGTCTTCCATCCGTCCCCAGGGCGGATTCGGACGAGGTTGTAGGCCCCTCGAAGGTCGAGTTTAGTGAAGATCTTCGCTGCCCGGAGTTCTGAAATCAGTGGGAGCGGGTACAGGTTCTTTACGGTTATGTCATTAAGCTTTCTGTAGTCTATGCAGGGACGCACGGAGGAGTATTTTTTCTCTACGAAGAAAAAGGGGGCTCCCGCGGGGGAGGTAGTGGTTTTCCAAGTCTACCGAGGGGTTGTAGGTGGCCAACCATGGGATGCCTAAGATCACCGTGAACTTCAGGGAGGCGATCAGCGAGAAGTGGATCTTTTTGCGGTGATCGGGTTCTATGAGGAGTTGTAGTTCGGTGGTCTCGTGAGTGGCCGGCCCCGAGGAGAGTGGGGATCCATTGACTATTTCCAGGTCAACGGGGGCTGCCTTGATTGTCAGTGGAATGTTCTTTTCGCGGGTGAAGGTTAGGTCCATGAAGTTTCCTCCCGCCCTGGAGTCTAACATCGCTGAACAGGGGAGTTGTCGCCACTCAATGTCGATGAGGATGGGGACGATGAAGTGGGATCCTTGAGCTGCCGTGTTGTTATTTTCAGGGGCTGCTGGCGGGGTTGGAGTTTGTGGTTGCTCCTTTAGTTCCGTGACGGCAATAGTTTTTCGGATCTTATTTGATGGCAAAATGACCCGGCTCCCCACAGTAGAGGTAGAGGTTTTCGCCCAGCCGTCTCTCCTTCTCAGCTGTGGATAGTGACCTACGTAGTACGTTGACCTGCATAGGTTCAGTTGCTGACTGGGTGTTGTGCTGGGCGGTAGAGGAGAAGGAGTAAGTGGGTCTGTGGTCCGAGGACCAGAGTCTTTCTTTCTTCCTCTCGGAGAGTCTTTGATCTATCCGGATGCATAACTGAATAAAGTCATCCAGATCGTCCAGGGCCTCAACTCTGGTGAGTTTGTCTTTTATTAATTCGGACAGGCCTCGCCGGAATTGGCTCCTCTGTGCTGCTGGGTTCCAGATAGTGTCCGTGACCCAACGGTGAAATTCGGCGGTGTATTCGGCGATGGAGCGTCTCCCTTGCCGCAGACTATGTAGTTGCGCCTCGGCTCTCGCACAGCGGTTGGGGTCATCGAAGACTTGGTTTTAATGGCGGTGATGAAGTTGTTTAAGTCGTCGAGGAGCTGACTGTTAGTCTCCATGTATGGTGATGCCCATGCTAATGCTTCATCCGTCAGGAGATTGACCATGAATAGCACCTTATTTTTCTCCTTGGTGAAGGGGGCCGGGTACATCTGAAAATAGATGTAACATTGGTTTATAAACCCCCGATACTGGCGTCTGTCGCCACCGAATCATGATAGGAGTGGCATGCGGGTGTCTGCGGCCGCGCCGTGGGCGTCCAGGAGTTGCCTCTGAAGTTCAATAATCTCCCTCTATTGACTTTGGACTACGCCTTGGAGTTGGGCAAATTTCTCCTGATACGTAGTACCAAATTCTTGAAGTTCGGTGACCTGCTTACGCAGAGTGGCCATTGCGGACTCCATAGTGTGGGTGATTATTCTGTAACAATCCTACAGGCTTACCTGAGTCAGAGGACAGCTGGCTGGAGGTAGGAGCCCAGTGGCAAGGACCGCAGGCAAGTAGTAGGTGCAGGAGGTCTGGCAGAGACGTAGTCGGTTGGCAGGTGGTGGGTCAGGGCAGGCAGCAGTAAGCGTGGTCAGACAATCCGGATTGGCAATGGTGGTAGCAGTTCAGTAGGTAGGGACAAGCAGAAGAGTAGTCTGTAGTCAATTCCTGGTAAGCAGTGGACCTACGGTAGTAGCAAGAGCAGCAGATGAGGAGAAGCTTGATCAAGGCTCAGGAGCTCAATAATCAGCAAGCTGGAGTGCAAGGGGCTGGACTTATATAGGTAAGTACCAGGTGTGGGGAATCAAGGGTGATGAGCAAGGCTTGGCAAGACTGAGGTTAAATAATAGGCTTCAGGGAGGAATGTCCAGAGAGGACAGTAGCCCAGTAAGCAGAACTACCGCCTGGGATATGGCTGGTCACGGGTTCGAATCCTGACAACAAGACTGTGCTCCTATGTAAGGGCATTATATTACATCTACAGGTCTGTACTCCTATGTAAGGGCAGTATATTACATCTACAGGACTGCATTCCTATGTAAGGGCAGTATATTTCATGTACAGGACTGTACTCCTATGTAAGGGCAGTATATTACATGTACAGGACTGTACTCCTATGTAAGGGCAGTATATTACATCTACACGACTGTACTCCTATGTAAGGGCAGATATAAAATGATAGAGTGCCCCTAGTAGATGTATACATAATGCTCGCTCATCTCCCCTGTTCCCCATAGTGCACCCAAAATGTGTGCCTGTATAAATTGCCCCTATAGTGCTCATCCCCACCCTCATAGTGCACAGATAGTGTGTGCTAGGTATAAAATTCCACTATATAATGCCCCCATAGTGCTCCTCTACTTCACTCCTCCATAGTGCCCCTTAATGTGTTCCAGTATAAAATGCCCCTATATAATGCCCCCAGTAGATGCCCGCATGGTGCTCCTCTCCCCATCTCTACATAATGCCCCCTATAATGTGTGCCAGTATATAATGCCAATATATAATGCCCCCAGGCCCCAGTAGATGCCCCCATAGTGCTCCTCTCCCCCACTTCTACATAGTGCCCCCATAATATGTGCCAGTATATAATGCAAATATATAATCCCCCCCAGCAGATGTCTCTATAGTGCTCCTCTCCCCCACTTCTGCATATTGCCCCCATAATATGTGCCAGTATATAATGCCAATATATAATCCCCCCCAGTAGATGTCTCCATAGTGCCCCTGTCCCCACTTCTTCATATTGCCCCATAATGTGTGCCAGTATATAATGCTAATATATAATCCCCCCAGCAGATGTCTTTATAGTGCTCATGCCCCCCACTTCTTCATATTGCCCCCCATAATGTGTGCCAGTATATAATGCCAATATATAATCCCCCCAGCAGATGTCTCCATAGTGCCCCTGTCCCCCACTTCTTTATATTGTCCCCCATAATGTGTGCCAGTATATAATGCCAATATATAATCCCCCCAGTAGATGTCTACATAGTGCCCCTGTCCCCCACTTCTTTATATTGTCCCCCATAATGTGTGCCAGTATATAATGCCAATATATAATCCCCCCAGTAGATGTCTCCATAGTGCCCCTGTCCCCCACTTCTTTATATTGTCCCCCATAATGTGTGCCAGTATATAATGCCAATATATAATCCCCCCAGTAGATGTCTCCATAGTGCCCCTGTCCCCCACTTCTTCGTATTGCCCCCCCATAATGTGTGCCAGTATATAATGTCAATATATGATGCCCCCCAGTAGATGTTCAGCGATGCGATGCAGGCCTCTTCTGGCCTGTACCCTGCCCGGCTCAGGCGGTGCAATTACGTCATTGCGCCATCTGCATTGGACTCTGCACTGGACATTGCACCATCTGCACTAGGCCAGAAGCCTATCAGAGGAATGGGGAAGAGAGACTCCTCCCCCCTGCCCCGCCGCAGCAATTATCTGTATCGCCGTCCTAAAGACGATGCAGTTGAATATAGAAAGATTCCACAATGGAAGTGCTCATTAACCTCGGCCCTGCCGCTGCAGCTTAGTATGGGCTCCCCTTTCATGCTGGGCCCCTGTGCAGCCAAAGTAGCTGCACTGGTGGTATGTCCACCCCTGCTCCAGGGCATTACAATAAGGCCCTTGGCTGTTTGTGCATCGCATCACGGATGCGGACCCATTCCCTTGAATGGGTCCACAATCTGAAAGCTGCGGTGCGGATCGGAGGCATGGTACCCCACGGAAGCATAACAGACTGCTTCCGTGGGGTTTCTCTCTGTTCTTCTGCACCGCAAAAAAATAAAACTTTCTATTTTTTTGCAGTGCCGATGGATAACGGACCCATTCAAGTTAAATGGGTCTGCATCCATCTGCAGAAACTGCACGGATGTTGCCCGCAAATAGAAGGTCCTCTTTAGTGTGGATTTACGGGATTCTCCTTACATTGGCCTATTTCCCAGCAGAACATGTAGAGTCAGGGGCGTACATAGATATCCTAGGACCCTATAGCAAAATTTTGTATGGGGCCCCAGTAAAGCCTCATGCAGACATCCGTGGAACACGGTTCGTGAGAGTGCTCCTGCAATGCCAGTCTGGTATCTCACGGACCCTGTTCCACGGACGTCGGGTTTTCTTTCCATTTTCGCTATTAAACAGGCTGACATTATAGATGTGAAAATGTCACCTGAATTTAACCTTTTATATTTAAGTATGCCTCTGTTTTCATGTAATTTTTACTTTTATTATATGCAAATGAGCCTCTAGGAGCAGGGGGGTGGGCGTTGAATCTGCTCCTAGAGGCACCGTTCGCCCACCTCATTTCCATGCCCTTCTGTCTTGATTGACAGGGCCAGGCCAGCGTTGGTTCTCCTGCTGGCCCCGTCTGCCGTGTTAATCTTGCGCCTGCTCTCGTGCCTGTGTGCTGTCCGCATCCGTTGCTCCATTCGGTGGCCCTGCAAAAAAAAAATATAACCTGTCCTATTTTTGTCAGTTTTGCGGACAAGAATAGGCAATTATATCAATGGCTGTCCGTGCTGTTCCACAATTTGCAGACCGCAGAACACACAACGGTCGTGTGCATGTAGCCTAAGACTTATGTTTCTGTAAGAGGCAGCCCTGATCATCCAGCAACATTTCCAACATATATATATATATAGCAGACTGTCATGTTTCCCTCCAGCCAACAGAGGCCACTGTGGCTGAGTAGGACAGTGAGAGGAGTTGTTTCCAGAGGACAAGGAGTTAAGGGTTTTTCCCGGGCTGAGCAGAGAGCCTGGGCTGAAGGTGTCTGAGTACACAGGAAGAAGGACACTGTGCACTGAGAGGGAGATCCACAGGGAAGATTAGAGTGATTTCTCCCTGCCTGCTGTGACACAGTATCTGGGACATTAGAGTGTGTTTGCTCTCTGACTGAGCTGATGTGTCCTGGTGTAGAAGAGAGACTGCTGTAGTGTGAGGCACTTACCAGAGGAACTGTGAGTGAATTCCAGGCCCTGCCTGATTATACGTCCAGAGCTGCTGATTATCTCTAACCAGAGTTACAGAGACTACAAAGAGAGGCCAGAGCTGAGCCACGCTGAAGCAAGCAAGCAAGCAAGCAAGCAAGCAAGCAACCAGATCGGGACCCAGACTGTATCTGCCTGCATGTGCCGGACACCGAACTGTGAGTGCACTGATGCTAACCTGAGCTAGGACATAGTGGAATAGGATTTAGTTTAGTGCACCGTAGAGGTGCACCCCGGGTAGCGGGGACAGATAGGACTACCTAGAAGAGAGTAGCCTGCTATTGTCTGTACTTGTGTTTGTGATTCATTTGTGTTCTTTATGCAAATTTCCATTATCTTTATTGTGAATTCTCAAGCTGTTCATATTGTAAATCTGCTTCTCCGGCAGTTAGAGTTCTCTTTTAATAAAGCCGGTTTCTACTTCAGCCTCCTTGTCTGCTGCACTGTACTTGAGTCCTGCTCTACGGTCTCTTCCTCTGCTGACCGTTACAAGTGGCGCTGCGAGCAGGGTACAGTCACAGAGATGGAGGCGGCTGAAGGCAATGTGCATGATGTTAATGTGAGTACCTCAGGCAATGGTGGAACCCTTGCAAGGGCCCTTCCTATTGGCACGTTGTTCAACTTGCTACCCAAATTTGATGGCCAGAACATGACACTGTCAGACTGGGTGACAAGGTTACAGAGTGCTGTTAGGATTTACAATGTCAGCCCAGAACTACAAGTAGAAATTGCTTTGGCCGCTCTCGAGGGTGAGGCCCGAAGAAATGTTCTCCTACAACCAGAAGCCACGCGCAATACATTGCAAGAGATGGTGAGATTCCTGGAAGAAATATATGGGGAAACAGCCAGTGCAGGGCACCTCCGGGCGAAGTTTTTTTACCGGATTCAACGGGAAGACGAAGGTGTCTCTCAGTACGCTACAGCCCTACAGGAAGTGTTGGCCGAGGTACAAAAAAAAGAGGCAGATGGGGTTACTGGCATGGGACCCATAGACCGGATACTGCGGGAACAATTTATTCTGGGGCTCTACAGCAATCCCCTGAAACAGGCTCTGCGGGAACGAGTCAGAGTAGACCCTACCCTAACCTTTCGACAAATTTTGGCAGAGGCCGTGACGCGAAACAAAGAAGACGGCTATGCTTCTGGAGTAATACGGACCCAGACCGTTACACCCCCCGGGGTTACGAGAAATGAGGAAGCCCTGGTCAGAGTGGTACAAGACTTGCAGAGCTCCCTGAGTGCCATGCACGAAAAGTTGACACACCTGGAGAAACGGATAGAGTCGCGCCATACTACTGAGGCTGCCTATCCAGCCCGACAACAAACCTATCAGGCGACTCCGTGGGTTCCTACACCCGAATGCCCTTATGCTAGTTTACCATACCATCAAGCCCCTCATTACCCTTCAGTGGGGCCATCCAGCCAAGCTCTGAGGGCACCTCCCACTCGCAGGCAAAAAGTGGGCCGTCAAGGGGCACAGTGTTGGCGGTGTGGAGATCTAGGACATTTCGCCAGAGAGTGTCGGAATAATCCAGCTGGACGCCAAGAGCCGCCGTTAAACTACCGACCCCTGCAGTAGTGGGGCGTACTGCAGGGGAGGTGGAGAGCCAAGTTACCCAGCAAAGCTCCGAACACCTGGTCGCAGGGTGCCCCACTATACGAGCTGAGTTCGAAGGTGTTCCTGTCGACTGCTTAGTGGATACTGGGTCTCAGGTGACAACTATGCCCGAGTCATTCTTCTACCGTTACTTTCAAGCGCTGGCCAAGCCAGAACGAGAGACACTGGTCCGGGTTACAGCGGCTAACCAACAACAGATTCCTGTCACAGGGGTCGTGTGGATGAATGTACGGCTATGTGGACAGGAAGTGGGGCGGAAAGGTATCTTGTTGGTCCCCGAAACGTTCAAAGAAGATGTGCCGGTGATAATGGGCATGAATATCCTGCGAGAATTGGATCAGATCATGTTCACCAAACGGGGGCCGGGTTACTGGAAACAAGCCACCCCGCACAAACCTACCCAGAAAGCATTTCAACGGCTAATCCGTTTTTGTGGAACACAGAAAAGTGTACCAGCACACCAGGCGGTGGGAACGATCCGAGCGCCAGGAAAGGCTACCTTCACCCTTCCCCCTGGTCGGGAGACCGTGCTGACGTTACCCGTGGGAACTTTCCGTAATCTTGAAGGCATGGAGGTGTTCGTTGAACCAACAGGCCTAGGAGAGCTGGGTCAGGACGTCCTGGTGGCCCGGACACTGGGAGTGGTCCAGAATGGACGAGTACCCATAAGAGCTGTGAATGTGGGATATCTAGAAGTTCCCTTGACGCCAGGGGTGGAACTGGCTCGTGTGTACCTACATCAGGGAGAAATCCTGAGTCAGAGAGAAGTGACTCTAGCTCCGGTAGGGGATGCTGGTTGGACCCTGGCAGTTACTGCCAGTGCAGAAGAGGCGCCGACCCCAGAATGGAATGGGGGAACCATCTTGGATCAAATGGAGATAGATGTTAAGGCTCTCAGTTTAGACCAACAGCGAGCAGTTGAAACCATGCTGTGGGAGAATCAGGCTGCGTTTGCCCGCCACGCCGATGACTTTGGCTGCACGAATGCTATCACACATGATATACCGACGGGGGACACTCCACCAATTCGGGAGAGATATCGACAGATTCCGCCCAAGTTGTACCAGGAAGTGAAGACGCTATTGAAACAGATGATAGATTCCGGAGTGGTGCGGGGAAGCCAGAGCCCTTGGGCAGCCCCAGTGGTGCTTGTCAAGAAGAAGGACGGCACTATTCGATTTTGTGTGGATTACCGGCGGTTGAATGCTTGCACTGCGCGAGACTCATATCCTCTGCCACGCATCGAGGAGTCTCTGACGGCTCTAGGACGAGCCAAATACTTCTCCACCCTGGATCTAGCAAGTGGGTACTGGCAAGTACCAGTGGCTGAGCAGGACAAGGCAAAGACAGCATTCATACTCCCCATGGGGTTATTTGAATTCAACAGGATGCCATTCGGACTGACTAATGCCCCTGGAACCTTCCAGCGGCTGATGGAGAGATGCCTGGGAGACCTGAATTTTGAAGCCACTCTGATATACCTAGACGATATCATCGTATACTCTGCTACTTTTCAAGAACACTTGAATCGGCTAGGGCAGGTACTCGAGCGACTGCGATCCCATGGCCTGAAGGTAAAGCCAAAGAAGTGTCATCTCTTCAAGAGGGAGATCGAGTACCTGGGCCATAGGGTGTCCCAAGACGGAGTGCTACCGTCCCAAGACAAAGTGGCTGCAATACGACAATGGCTAGTGCCGAGAACACTGCGTGAGTTGAAGGCCTTCCTGGGACTGACTGGGTACTACCGGCGGTTCATCAAAGACTACGCAAAAATAGCGGGCCCTCTGAATGAGTTGTTGAGAGGAACGGCTGGGCAACCCAAGGGCCAAAGTATCCCCTGGGGACAGAAACAGGAAGAGGCCTTCCAGGCCCTGAAAGAAGCCCTGACATCGGCCCCCATCTTGGCTTATGCCGATTTTGATAAACCATTCATCTTAGCTACTGATGGCAGCCTCTACGGACTTGGGGCAGTCCTGTCGCAGGTACAAGATGGACATGAGAGAGTGATCGCTTATGCCAGTAGATCCTTGCGAGATACGGAGCGAAACCCCCATAACTACAGTTCCTTCCGGCTGGAACTCCTTGCCCTGGTGTGGGCTATGACGGAGAAATTTGCAGGATATCTGACAGGAGCTAAGATCTTCGTACGGACGGATAACAATCCCCTGGCCCATCTGGGTACTGCCAAGTTGGGAGCCCTGGAGCAACGCTGGGCGGCTCGCCTCGCAAAGTATGACTTCTCAATTCGCTACCGCTCCGCTACAGAGAACACTAATGCTGATGGTCTCTCGAGGGTTACTTTTGAAACTCCAGTAGGGGATATGGATGAACAAAAGGAAGAAGATGAAACTCCTGACTTCCGCAAGTTCGCTCCCCCAACAGTCGCGGCCCAGACAAGTGGGGAGGCCCGTAAGCTACCCAAAGCATTGGGGAGAACTAATGAAGAATGGGGCAGATTGCAAGATGAAGACATTGGACTGCAGCAAATGAAAAGCTGGGTAACCCAGTGCAGGAAACCCAACAAAGAAGAAAGGACTGATCTGGATGCCGAGATGAAGTCCGTTCTACATCAATGGGACAGACTGGAAGTGCATGGAGCTGTTTTGTTCCGCAAGTGGCAACAGCCTGCCGACCTAGAGGCGAGGTGGCAGGTAGTGATACCCAGAAGAATGGCACGGGAGATAGCCAAAGAGGCTCATGAGTTTGGAGCTCACTTCGGGCCAGTCAAGACATACCAGTGGCTGCAGCGTTATGTGTATTGTCCGCGACTGGAGGCCACAGTTGAAGAAGTTTGCCGACAGTGTCGAGTGTGTGAACTCACGAAGAGTACAGAACAGAGAGCACCCCTACAGTCCATCCAGACCACAGAACCGCTGGAAGTGTTGATGATAGACTATCTTCTTGTGGGACAATCGTCAAGAGGTCCACAGTATTGCCTGGTCATGATCGACCACTTCTCCAAGTTTGCAGTAGTCACCCCAACTCGGGACCAGACGGCCGAGTCCGCTGCACGAGCCATTTGTCAAGACTTCATTCGGGTCTATGGGTGTCCAAAGCGGATCCATTCAGATCAAGGGGCGTGCTTTCAAGGAAAAGTGATGGAAGAGCTACATCGACTGTACGGCATTGAAAAATCCAGGACAACTCCTTATCATCCCCAAGGAAACGGAGCCTGTGAGCGCTTTAACCGCACATTGCTGCAAATGCTGAGGACACTAGAGGAAGACAAGAGGGCACACTGGCCTGACTACCTGCCAGAATTAGTCTGGGCTTACAATAATCGTGTCCACACCACCACCGGTTACACCCCATACATGTTACTGTTCGGTAGGGCTGGTCGAGAGATCGTGGAATTAAACCTAGAACAGCCAGAAGACCTAATAGAGCGATCAACCACCTCATGGGTGAAAGAACACCGTCGGCGTCTCCAGACCATTCGCCGGTTGGCAGGTCAGCGGTTACAGGAGAGAGCTCATACAGACCGTCCTCCAGTTCAGGAGGTTCCATTGCAGCCTGGGGATCGGGTACTGGTACGAGAGAAACGTCCCAGAGGCAAGTTGAGTGAGCGTTGGGAAGTACAGCCGTATAAAGTGATCAAGAGAGTGTACCCTAATGGTCCGGTCTACGAAGTGCAGGTTGAGAATGAGGAATTTGCTTCACGGACTCTACATAGGAATATGTTACGGCCATGCCGGTCCAAAGATCCCGCACCTGTTCAGAGGACACCTCCTCCTGCCCCATACTCAGAACTTGTTATCTCTGATGGAGATTATGGTGAAGACTGGTGGACTGCTCCCAACACTGAAGAAGCCTCCCAGGTTACAGGTGATGAAGGCACTGTCACAGAACCATTGCCAGCCCGTAATGGAGAGGGGCCCTCGGACACACCCGAACCTCCTATTGTGGTGGATGAATCCAGACTGGCAGTTCCTAGTGGAGAGAGTCAGGTCGTAACAGATAGCCAGGACCTCCGGAGATCCAGTAGGCTTACTGCAGGGGTTCCACCAAACAGGTACGCTGCTGATGAGTTCATTTGGTCCACCTGTATGTATTGTGGACAATGTTGTACTGCTGTATAAAAAGTTACATTAACCATTATTTCTATGGACTATATAGCAAGGCCGAGGACGGCCACCTTTAAGTGGGGAGGCATGTAAGAGGCAGCCCTGATCATCCAGCAACATTTCCAACATATATATATATATAGCAGACTGTCATGTTTCCCTCCAGCCACCAGAGGCCACTGTGGCTGAGTAGGACAGTGAGAGGAGTTGTTTCCAGAGGACAAGGAGTTAAGGGTTTTTCCCGGGCTGAGCAGAGAGCCTGGGCTGAAGGTGTCTGAGTACACAGGAAGAAGGACGCTGTGCACTGAGAGGGAGATCCACAGGGAAGATTAGAGTGATTTCTCCCTGCCTGCTGTGACACAGTATCTGGGACATTAGAGTGTGTTTGCTCTCTGACTGAGCTGATGTGTCCTGGTGTAGAAGAGAGACTGCTGTAGTGTGAGGCACTTACCAGAGGAACTGTGAGTGAATTCCAGGCCCTGCCTGATTATACGTCCAGAGCTGCTGATTATCTCTAACCAGAGTTACAGAGACTACAAAGAGAGGCCAGAGCTGAGCCACGCTGAAGCAAGCAAGCAAGCAAGCAAGCAACCAGATCGGGACCCAGACTGTATCTGCCTGCATGTGCCGGACACCGAACTGTGAGTGCACTGATGCTAACCTGAGCTAGGACATAGTGGAATAGGATTTAGCTTAGTGCACCGTAGAGGTGCACCCCGGGTAGCGGGGACAGATAGGACTACCTAGAAGAGAGTAGCCTGCTATTGTCTGTACTTGTGTTTGTGATTCATTTGTGTTCTTTATGCAAATTTCCATTAGCTTTATTGTGAATTCTCAAGCTGTTCATATTGTAAATCTGCTTCTCCGGCAGTTAGAGTTCTCTTTTAATAAAGCCGGTTTCTACTTCAGCCTCCTTGTCTGCTGCACTGTACTTGAGTCCTGCTCTACGGTCTCTTCCTCTGCTGACCGTTACATTTCCAGCAGCGTTTAGATCAGTGATTGTGAGCCAAAACCATAAGCTGTAATGGAAAGATTACTGTTAGTGTTGAGCGAACTTCTGTTTTAAGTTCGGCATCTAAAGTTCGGCTTCCGGTTAGCGGAGAATCCCGACATGGATTCCGAATACCGTTGTTCTCCGTGGTAGCAGAATCAATAATGGCCGATTATTGATTCCGCTACCACGGACCACAACGGAATTCGGAATCCATATCGGGATTCTCCGCTAACTGGAAGCCGTACTTTAGACGCCGAACTTAAAACAGAAGTTCGCTCAACACTAATTACTGTGTTTTTCACCCGTCCCTGCTTTTGGCTCAGAATCACTGATGAAAATCACTGATCAAACACTGACAGTGTAAAAGCTGCTTTAAAAGACATGTCCAGGATAAAAAAAATACATGGCTGAAAAAGTTCTTCCAGAAAAACTGTAAATCCTGTCTGTACATTGAGGGATATTTATTATTAAGCCCTTTATGCTATAATTGTGAAGTTAAAAGGTTGCACATTACGCTGCGCGCCATATGTGCACTATAATTTGCGACTTTATAGGCTTCTTGACACTTTTCTGAAGTGGCAAGGGGAAAGGGGTGGGGCTTGGCAGAAGGGGCGGGGCCTCACACAGCCCATTGGATTTACTATAATATGGCAGAAACTGGTTTAAGTTGTAGCTGAATACTGTCTTCAGTTTTTGGTGCACGGCAGGGCAGAGATGCCCCTAATTTATCAAGATGCATCTGCCTCTTAATAAATGAAGCGATTTTTGTAAGAAAGCAGCCATGCTGCATTCACATGACCATTTGTAATTTGCGGTCCGCAAAACACGGATCCAGAAAAAATACAGATGACATCTGTGTAACGCTTGTGTCCTTGCTGCATCCGTGTTTATTTGCGGACCCATTGTAAGAATGCCTATTCTTTCAGACCTTGTCGCACACTTGCCCGAGTACTGGAAGTAGGGTACCCACCCCGTCGTCATGGAATAAAGGAACTTCAGCACAAAGGTATTGTAATGATGCGTTTTATTTATAAGCACCTACTTACAATAGGCGCCTTTCCCTCAGTGTGAACACTGACACACCTTACCTTATTTTCTTGCTTGTACTGACCAGCGGCATCGGTCTGAAGAAGGCCGGGTGGCTGAAACGTCACTGACTATTGTATGCAGCCGCCTATAAATAAAACGCATCACCAAGGTACAAATACCTTTGTGCTGAAGTTCCTTTATTGAATGCCTATTCCTTTTTAACCCTTTCATGACTGAGCGATTTTCAGTTTTTTAGTTTTTGTTTTTTGTTTTTCCACTCCCAGCCCTCCTTACTTACATTTATCAAACTGGTGTAAAGTAGAACTGGCTTAGGTGCCCATAGCAACCACTCAGATTCCACCTTTAGTTTTCCAAAGGAGCTGTCCAAAATGTAAGGTGGAATCTGATTGCTTGCTATAGGTAACTAAGCCAGTTCTACTTTACACCAGTTTGATAAATGACCTCCACAGTGTTTCAGTCATGAAGATCTTGCTGCTGTGGATAATTAGGAGTATGGTGGGGTCAAGAAGCCCCTGAAGGGCCCTAATTTTTATCATCATCCTTAATGTACACCATTGGTCTGACAAATTTGCCAGAAGTACTAATTTCTGTGAAAATGTCCTGCGAACCAGACCACAAAATGGACAGTCTGTATACCTATTTTCTTCTATAGGAGGCCCTTGGCATTGGAACCATTCTTGGTTTGCACATAGACAGCAGTTTTCAAATGTTGGTAAGTATACTCTGATAATCGGTGTTATACCAAGTGCATGACATAGGGATCGTCCCCCTAAGCCATTACCACCCCATCAGACCCTTCAGATTTGGCTGTGTTCCTGGGTGAAAGGTTGGCGGGTAACATCCTAGATTCATATGTTTGAATCATTGATAGGAGGGGGTAAAATATGTGCCTACAGGTACTCCACTAATTTTGGTTCCCACTGGGGAATTGATACATTTAATTGATACATTACCTTTGTACACTTTCTTTTGGCCTTACCATAGAATCTAGAAGTAGAAGAAATTAAAGTCTACCGTTATAATTAAAACCGTTAAACATATTTTCTTTCCAAATTGTTTCCATTAGCAGAGGAGCAGCTAGTCATTAAAACTCACACATCAACCTAGGGTTTTATGGACAAAAAAAAAAAATCACCCAATATCTTTACAAAAATATAGTAATATGATTAAAAATATATTATGAGGTAGCAGCTGTGCTATGCTTATTGAAATGAAAGGAGATAGCCTACTGAGCCGAACAGCTTTGTAGCACATGGTATATGTCTAATGATCACAGGAATATCTGCCGGCTGGAGATCCTGTTGGGAATTATTCCTGTTATTTTATTTATTTTTTATATTGGAGCAGTAAATGCTTTTTATTTTATTTGGTTGCTTTGCAGACACATATTTCTTTCTGCTGCTGGGACCTATGAGGAGGGTGATCCATGCTGGTGGGTCTAATGTCAGTCACGTGCCCATGAAGTGATGTCAGGGGCATGAAATAATCATTCTTATATGTCCTGTTATATACCTGGATGCATAGAGGGACGGCTGCCACTGCAGGCAGGATCTTATTATTTATTAAGGAATTTGGGCCGAAGGGTATATTGGCCAATTCACTGACCATCGCTGACGAAGATGGATCTATAAGGGTGCAAAATTCCGAGTGTCAAATGGGGATTGTGAAATGGATTGGTCCTGTTAATTCCATTAACACCTTAGTCCGTAAAGATAAGGGAAGATACATTTTTTAGATACAAAATAATAATGCTTACATGCTTATATAAAGTGTGTAAAATGCTCAGACATGAAAGTATTTCTTATGGCAGGTTCACATCAACGTTATGGATTCCATTATTGCTTTCCGTTATATCACTCCTGGCTTTGGCTAAACAAAGACCTGTATCAAATACTGCAGTGGCACTTTCCCAAATCAGTGTGTAAAGCCACTTTTAAGGATATGTTCAAAAATCCAGCATACACTTCCTCTACAGAAATCTGAGGCTGGCAGTCAGCAGTGCCGCTGATCCACACTAGGATTAGCCCAGTTAGCTTACAATGGGGTTAATCCTCGGCTTTTCCTTACGGACTCTGCCCAAAATAAGTTCCATGCTACTAATTTCTGCATCAGCGAAAATCCACACAAAAATATTCCATCACATGTGAGAGGGGTCGTGAAAACCCATTCACATGCATGGGATGTGGATTACTGGAGGGTTTGACACAGACTTTGTCACAAAGCTGTGTCAAACACGAAATATATGAACATAGCCTAAAGCATCATGCACACAGCCATGTCCATATTTTGGTCCACAAACAATGGATCTGCAAAATACAAATACTATCTGTACATTTCATATTTTTCTCACTCTCATCAGTAGCAGGGGCTATTCTTATCCTGAATACGGTGATGAGCGGCAGGGGCAATATTCAAATTTGCGATATTTCACGAATATTTGGGTGAATATTGGTCATATATTTGAGAATTCGTGATCTAGTCATCATTTTATTGATTGTGAAAATCAGCAATCGGAAAATTTGCGATAAAATTTGCGATCAACACTACTCCTATTTGCGATCAACACTACTTGCTAAGATGTTGCTAAGTGCCGATTTTCACGATAAATTCGCGATTCGAATATTCGCGCTCAACACTAGTGAAGAATTGAACATGCTCTATAATTTGCAGAACAGCCATATGGATCTGCAAAAACATGGATGTGTGCATGGCCCCATAGAAAGTCCCTGTGCTATCTGAAAAAAATTCACATGGATGAAAAATATGGTTGTATGCATGTCTAAGTAAGGGTGGGTTCACATCTGCGTTCTGGATTCCGTTATGGCTTTCCATTATAACATGGTTGTAACGGAAAATAACGGAATCCATAAGACGGAAGAGGCATTCCATTTTGATCCGTCTTAATAGAAGTCTGTGGGAATCATAACGGATCCGTCTGGTTCCTGTTATGCAAGATGGAAAACAAAGCCCTGTCGACAGGAAGTCTAAGGGAAGCAAAACGGATCATTCCTTTTTCCGTTATGCAGGACTTGACACCTGCATAATGGAAAATAGGACGGATCTGTTATGCTGCCCATAGACTTGTATTATGGAGGATCAAAACAGAATGCCTCTTCCGTCTTATGGATTCCGTTATTTTCCGTTATAACCATGTTATAACAGAAAGCCATAACGGAATCCAGAATGCAGATGTGAACCCACCTTAAGGCCCTATTCACATGACTGTATTTTTGGTCCGAATCCAATCCACATTTTTTGCAGATAGGATGCAGACCCATTCATTTCAATGGGTCCGCAAAAAACGCGGACATCCCACTGTGTGCTGTTTGCATTAGTATGTCTGTTCCGTAGCCCTGCAAAAAGAGATAGAACATGTCCTATTCTTGTCCATTTTACGATGGATCCACAAAAAAAAAAAAAAACGGATGCAACATGAACGTCATCCATATTTTCTGCGGATCCGCATCTTGCGTGCCGCGAAGTACATATGGTTGAAAACATATGCTCCAGACTTTTTTCTGTCCTGTGGTAGTAGAAGGGTCATTTCCCGGTATCTGCCTTGTGTTATATCATGACACCATTTCTTTTGACGCTGTGTAGTGGCATTACCTGTTTATTGCTGTTATATGGGTTATATATCCTGGTACTGTATAGCGCTATTAACGGTAGGTTGGCATCCACTGCATGTCATTGTCCAGGCACTGTAAGGCTGAGATCACACGGGCGAGATTTCCGCGCGGGTGCAATGCGTGAGGTGAACGCATTGCACCCGCACTGAATCCTGACCCATTCATTTCTATGGGGCTAGGCACATGAGTAGTGATTTTCACGCATCACTTGTGCATTGCGTGAAAATCGCAGCATGCTCTATATTGTGCGTTTTTTCGCAGACAAAACTGACTGAACTTGCTTGCAAAATGGTGCGAGTTTCACTGAACGCACTCTGAACGCATCCGGAGCCAATCCGCAACGCTCGTGTGAAACCAGCCTAAGGCCCCTTTCACACGGGCGAGTTTTCTGTGTGGGTGCGATGCGTGTGGTGAACGTATTGCACCCGCACTGAATCGTGACCTATTCATTTCTATGGGGCTGTTCACATGAGCGGTGATTTTCATGCATCACTTGTGCGTTGAGTGAAAATCGCAGCATGCTCTATATTGTCCGATTTTCACGCGACGCAGGCCCCATAGAAGTGAATGGGAAGCGTGAAAATCGCATAGCATCCGCAAGCAAGTACGGATGCGGTGCGATTTTCACGCACGGTTGCTAGGAGACGATCGGGATGGAGACCCGATCATTATTATTTTCCCTTATAACATGGTTATAAGGGAAAATAATAGCATTCTGAATACAGAATGCATAGTACAATAGCGCTAGAGGGGTTAAAAAAAAATAAAAAAAATTTAACTCACCTTAGTCCACTTGATCGCGAAGCCGGCATCTCCTTGTGTCTCCTCTGCGCTGAACAGGACCTGGGGTGAGCTGCTGCATTAAATACCGGTTAAGGACCTTTCATGACGTCACTCCGGTAATCACATGGTCTTTTACCATGTGATTACCGTCATCAAAGGTCCTTAACCGGTATTTAATGCAGCAGCTCACCCCAGGTCCTGTTCAGCGCAGAGGAGACACAAGGAGATGCCGGCTTCGCGATCAAGTGGACTAAGGTGAGTTAAATTTTTTTTTATTTTTTTTTTAACCCCTCTAGCGCTGTTTTACAATGCATTCTGTACTCAGAATGCTATTATTTTCCCTTATAACCATGTTATAAGGGAAAATAATAGCAATCTTCAGAACATCAATCCCAAGCCCGAACTTCTGTGAAGAAGTTCGGGTTTGGGTACCAAACATGCGCGATTTTTCTCACGCGAGTGCAACGCATGACAATGTTTTGCACTCGCGCGGGAAAATCGCGCATTTTCCCCCAACGCACCCGCCTCTTATCCGGGCAAAAAAACTGACGCCCGTGTGAAAGAGGCCTAAGGCCTCGGACGGATTAGGTCCGGATGCGTTCAGGGTGCGTGAAAAACGCAGAATATAGAACATGCTGCGATTTTCATGCAACGCAGAACTGATGTGTGAAAAATAACACAGACCCATTGAAATGAATGGGTCAGGATTCAGTGCGGGTGCTATGCTTTCACGTCACGCATTGCACCCGTGCGGAAAACTCGCTCGTGTGAAAGGGGCCTAAGGCATTATTTTGTAGTAGTGTAGTGAAGTGCTATCTTGGTACTGTATGGCGCTATTTATCCTTATTCTATGTATAAGGCCTCTTTCACACGAGCGTGATGGATTAGGTCCGGATGCGTTCAGGGTGCGTTCAGTGAAACTCGCACCATTTTGCAAGCAAGTTCAGTCAGTTTTGTCTGCGTTTGCGCGCAGTTGTTCATTTTTTTTCCGCACGGGTGCAATGCGTTTTGATGCGTTTTTCACGCGCGTGATAAAAAACTGAAGGTTTGCAAACAACATCTCTTAGCAACCATCAGTGAAAAACGCATCGCACCCGCACTTGCTTGCGGATGCAATGCGATTTTCACGCAGCCCCATTCACTTCTATGGGGCCAGGGCTGCGTGAAAAACGCAGAATATAGAACATGCTGCGATTTTCACGCAACGCAGAACTGATGCGTGAAAAACAACGCTCATGTACACAGCCCTATTGAAATTAATGGCTCAGGATTCAGTGCGGGTGCTATGAGTTCATGTCACGCATTGCACCCGCGCGGAAAACTCGCTCGTGTGAAAGGGGCCTAAGGCATTATTTTGTAGTAGTGTAGTGAAGTGCTATCTTGGTACTGTATGGCACTATTTATTCTTATTCTTTGTATAAGGCCTCTTTCACACGAGCGTGATGGATTAGGTCCGGATGCGTTCAGGGTGCGTTGTGAAAGGGGCCTAAGACTGGCAACAGCATCCTTTTAGGCTGAGTTCACATGGGCGAGATTTCCGCACGGGTGGAATGCGGGAGGTGAACGCATTGCACCCGCACTGAATACGGAAACATTCATTTCTATGGGGCTGTGCACATGAGCTGTGATTTTCACACATCACTTATGCATTGCATGAAAATCGTAGCATGCTCTATATTGTGCGTTTATCATGTTGCAACGCAGACCCCATAGAAGTGAATGGGGCTGAGTGAAAATCGCAAGCATCCGCAAGCAAGTGCGGATGCGGTGCGATTTTCACGCACGGTTGCTAGGAGACAATCGGGATGGAGACCCGATCATTATTACTTTCCTTTATAACATGGTTATATACAGAATGCTTAGTACAATAGTGCTGGAGGGGTTAAAAAATAAATAAATAAATATTTAACTCGCCTTAATCCACTTGCTTGCGCAGCCAGCATCTCTTCTGTCTTCTTCTTTGCTCTGTACAGGAAAAGGACCTGTGGTGACGTCACTCCGGTCATCACATGGTCCATCACATGATCCATCACCATGGTAAAAGATCATGTGATGGACCATGTGATGACCAGAGTGACGTCACCACAGGTCCTTTTCCTGTACACAGCAAAGAAGAAGACAGAAGAGAAGCCGGGCTGCGCGAGCAAGTGGACTAAGGTGAGTTAAATTTTTTTTTTTTTTTAAGTGTAACCCCTCCAGCGCTATTGTACTAAGCATTCTGTATTCTGAATGCTATTATTTTCCCTTATAACAATCTACACAACCCCGATCCCAAACCCGAACTTCTGTGAAGAAGTTCGGGTTTGGGTACCAAACATGCCGATTTTTCTCATTACAATGTTGTGCACTCGCACGGAAAAATTGCGCATGTTCCCACAACGCACCCGCACCTTTTCCAGCAACACCCGTGTGAACCTAGCCATTGCGATTCCGTGAGTTTATTGATCCAGCCTCACAGCAACGTTTTGGGCCTAATAGTCGTTTGGTCCTTTTTCAAGCCTGAGGCGATGTACGACTTTCTAAAGTGGTATGCTGCTCAGGCTTGAAAAAGGGCCAAACTACTATTAAGCCCGAGATGTTGCTATTTATCTTTATGCGGTACTATCTAGGAACAGTAACATTATTTGCTCAGTGTGTCTACTATTGACAAGCATGGTGACTGTTTCCCGTCACAGAGTAAAATTGTTGAGTCAGCTTTATAGTAAATAGTAGAAAGTAATGTAACATATTATTTCTATGGGTAAGGTTGTACACAACTAAACAGAAATGATATTGCATTAGGATTGTTTGAAACTGAATTATCCTATTATTTTATCTACCGACCATTATATGATGTAATAGACAAGGGAGCACACTGGTCTCCGCTCCCAATTCCAGGACTTTATTGTGTTAGCAGTTAACAGTATTCGTCTTGTATTATTTGTTGTGACCCCTCATGGTGACCATTGGTCTTTCTGGTACATTTACCCAATAGTCTGTGCAGTATCTGTGCTCCAGGGGGTTCTGCTTCCAGAAATTGCATTGTTATGTTGCGATCTAGGCTTTTTCCTCCACACTACATAATTCTGTTAATGGAATAGCAGAACTATTTGTCACAAAGGGATCAATCTCTGTAGAGTATATACGGGAATAGGTCAGGCAGCAATAAAAGAAAGACACATTTAACCTGGGGGTGAGTGAACAGAACAAACAGAAAACATAGAACCCCAAAGAAATATATAGTACAGGAACATGTGAGCACTGGATCTCCCAGGAGACGATTTCATCTTGTCCTTAGTCAAATACCGAAAGTTTGCTACATATTTATGTGAAAGTTACATAGATAGATGTGAGATAAATAGATATGTGCATATACAGTGCTGCCCATAATTATTCATACCCCTGGCAAATTTTTGACTTAAAGTTACTTTTATTCAGCCAGCAAGTAATTCTTTGACGGCAAATGACACAGGTGTCTCCCAAAAGATAATAAGACGATGTACAAGAGGCATTATTGTGGAAAAAAAACATTTCTCATCTTTTATTTGCATTTGAGCAAATGGAAAATCTCAGAGGACGTGGTCGGAAGCCAAAAGTGACACCTGTGCTGGCCAGGAGGATAGTTAGAGAGGTGAAAAAGAATCCAAGGATCATCACTAAGGCCTCTTTCACACGGGCGTCAGTTTTTTTTGCCCGGATAAGAGCCGGGTGCGTTGCGGGAAAATGCGCGATTTTTCTGCGCGAGTGCAAAACATTGTCATGCGTTGCACTCGCGTGAGAAAAATCGCGCATGTTTGGTACCCAAACCCGAACTTCTTCACAGAAGTTCGGGCTTGGGATTGATGTTCTGAAGATCGTATTATTTTCCCTTATAACATGGTTATAAGGGAAAATAATAGCATTCTGAATCCAGAATGCATAGTAAAACAGCGCTAGAGGGGTTAAAAAAAATAAAAAAATAATTTAACTCACCTTAGTCCACTTGATCGCGAAGCCGGCATCTCCATGTGTCTCCTCTGCGCTGAACAGGACCTGGGATGAGCTGCTGCGGTTAAAGGGGTTCTGCACTTTCAATTAACTGATGATCTATCCTCTGGATAGATCATCAGCTTCTGATCGGCAGGGGTCCGACACCCGGGAACCCCGCCGATCAGCTGTTTGAGAAGGAAGCGGCGCTCCAGCAGCGCCGCGGCCTTATCACTGTTTACCGCCGGGCCGCCCGCCCACTGACGTCACGACTTGTATCAACTAGAGTGGGCGCGGCTAAGCTCTGTTCACTTGAATGGAGCTTAGCCGTGCCCACTCTAGTTGATACAAGTCGTGACGTCAGTGGGCGGGCGGCCCGGCGGTAAACAGTGAGAAGGCCGCGGCGCTGCTGGAGCGCCGCTGCCTTCTCAAACAGCTGATCGGCAGGGGTCCCGGGTGTCGGACCCCCGCTGATCAGAAGCTGATGATCTATCCAGAGGATAGATCATCAGTTAATTGAAAGTGCAGAACCCCTTTAAGGACCTTTGATGACGTCACTCCGGTCATCACATGGTACGTCACATGATCTTTTACCATGGTGATTCACCATGGTAAAAGACCATGTGATGACCGGAGTGACGTCATCAAAGGTCCTTAACCGGTATTTAATGCAGCAGCTCGCCCCAGGTCCTGTTCAGCGCAGAGGAGACACAAGGAGATGCCGGCTTCGCGATCAAGTGGACTAAGGTGAGTTAAATTATATTTTTTTATTTTTTTACCTCTCTAGCGCTGTTTTACTATGCATTCTGTATTCAGAATGCTATTATTTTCCCTTATAACCATGTTATAAGGGAAAATAATAATGATCGGGTCTCCATCCCGATCGTCTCCTAGCAACCGTGCGTGAAAATCGCACCGCATCCGCACTTGCTTGCGGATGCTATGCGATTTTCACGCTTCCCATTCACTTCTATGGGGCCTGCGTCGCGTGAAAATCGGACAATATAGAGCATGCTGCGATTTTCACTCAACGCACAAGTGATGCATGAAAATCACCGCTCATGTGCACAGCTTCATAGAAATGAATGGGTCAGGATTCACTGCGGGTGCAATACGTTCACCGCACGCATCGCACCCGCACGGAAAACTCGCCCGTGTGAAAGGGGCCTAAGGCCATCCTGGTGAATCTGGGCTCTGCTGGTGGCAATATCTCCAGGCAGACAATGGACAATGCAGACGAAGGAGGACGCCACTTCTCCAGATAAGGCACACAAAAGCTTGCTTGGCTTTTGCAAAAGCTCATCTGGACAAAGAAGAAGACTTCTGGTCTTCTGTGTTATGGTCAGATGAAACAAAAATTTAATTATTTGGTCACAATGATGTTTCCTTCATTTGGCGTAATAAAGGAGAAGCCTTCAACCCAAAGAACACCATCCCCACTGTCAAATATGGTGGTGGGAACCTAATGCTTTGGGGGTGTTTTTCAGCCAATGGACCAGGGAACCTAATCACAGTAAACGGCACCATGAAAAAAGAGCAATACATGAGGATTCTCAACGACATCATCAGGCAGTCTGCAGAGAAACTTGGCCTTGGGCACCAGTGGACATTTTAGCATGACAATGACCCAAAACACAAAGCAAAAGTAGAGAGGAAATGGTTAGCAGACAAGAACATTAACGTTTTGGAGTGGCCCAGCCAGAGTCCAGACTTGAATCCAATTCTGTTCACTTGAATGGAGCTTAGCCGTGCCCACTCTAGTTGATACAAGTCGTGACGTCAGTGGGCGGGCGGCCCGGCGGTAAACAGTGAGAAGGCCGCGGCGCTGTTGGAGCGCCGCTGCCTTCTCAAACAGCTGATCGGCAGGGGTCCCGGGTGTCGGACCCCCGCTGATCAGAAGCTGATGATCTATCCAGAGGATAGATCATCAGTTAATTGAAAGTGCAGAACCCCTTTAAGGACCTTTGATGACGTCACTCCGGTCATCACATGGTACGTCACATGATCTTTTACCATGGTGATTCACCATGGTAAAAGACCATGTGATGACCGGAGTGACGTCATCAAAGGTCCTTAACCGGTATTTAATGCAGCAGCTCGCCCCAGGTCCTGTTCAGCGCAGAGGAGACACAAGGAGATGCCGGCTTCGCGATCAAGTGGACTAAGGTGAGTTAAATTATATTTTTTTATTTTTTTACCTCTCTAGCGCTGTTTTACTATGCATTCTGTATTCAGAATGCTATTATTTTCCCTTATAACCATGTTATAAGGGAAAATAATAATGATCGGGTCTCCATCCCGATCGTCTCCTAGCAACCGTGCGTGAAAATCGCACCGCATCCGCACTTGCTTGCGGATGCTATGCGATTTTCACGCTTCCCATTCACTTCTATGGGGCCTGCGTCGCGTGAAAATCGGACAATATAGAGCATGCTGCGATTTTCACTCAACGCACAAGTGATGCATGAAAATCACCGCTCATGTGCACAGCTTCATAGAAATGAATGGGTCAGGATTCACTGCGGGTGCAATACGTTCACCGCACGCATCGCACCCGCACGGAAAACTCGCCCGTGTGAAAGGGGCCTAAGGCCATCCTGGTGAATCTGGGCTCTGCTGGTGGCAATATCTCCAGGCAGACAATGGACAATGCAGACGAAGGAGGACGCCACTTCTCCAGATAAGGCACACAAAAGCTTGCTTGGCTTTTGCAAAAGCTCATCTGGACAAAGAAGAAGACTTCTGGTCTTCTGTGTTATGGTCAGATGAAACAAAAATTTAATTATTTGGTCACAATGATGTTTCCTTCATTTGGCGTAATAAAGGAGAAGCCTTCAACCCAAAGAACACCATCCCCACTGTCAAATATGGTGGTGGGAACCTAATGCTTTGGGGGTGTTTTTCATCAGGCAGTCTGCAGAGAAACTTGGCCTTGGGCACCAGTGGACATTTTAGCATGACAATGACCCAAAACACAAAGCAAAAGTAGAGAGGAAATGGTTAGCAGACAAGAACATTAACGTTTTGGAGTGGCCCAGCCAGAGTCCAGACTTGAATCCAATTGAGAATCTGTGGAGAGAGCTAAAGATCGGGGTGATGGCAAGAAGACCCTCCAACCTGAAAGATTTGGAGCTAATTGCTAAAGATAAATGAGCGAAAATTCCTGTGGAGACATGCAAAAAGCTGGTCTGCAATTATAGGAAGCGTTTGATTGCTGTAATAGCCAATAAAGGCTTTTCTATTGATTATTGAGAAGGGGTTATGAATAATTTTGGACTGGACACTTTTTGCTCAAATGTAAATAAAAGCTGAGAAATGTTTTTTTTTTTTCCACAATAATCCCTCTTGTACATCGTCTTATTATCTTTTGGGAGACACCTATGTAATTTCCCATCAAAAAATTACTTGCTGCTTGAATAAAAGTAACTTTAAGTCAAAATTTGCCAGGGGTATGAATAATTATGGGCAGCAGTGTATATAAGATAGATGTCGGATAAATATGCGTTAGATATCAGATAGATATGAGATAGATAGGTGGCTGTTCTCACACTGTTGCTCTGTAGGGCATTGAAAGGAAGGGACACCCTTTCTTCCCTCAGGGCACACCCTGATCCTACCTGATGGTAGCTGGTTTGCCCTTGATGTTAGGTGTCTGAATGGGTGCAAGGAAGAGCACGTAGAGTGCAATGGCCAGGGTATGGTGTAGGAGTCAGAAAACAAGACCAGAAGTATAAGAATAATCTTTAGGCCCCTTTCACACGGGCGAGTTTTCCATGTGGGTGCAATGCGTGAGTTGAACGCATTGCACCCGCACTGAATCCGGACCCATTCATTTCTATGGGGCTGTTCACATGAGTGGTGATTTTCACGCATCACTTGTGCGTTGCGTGAAAATCGCAGCAAGCTCTATTTTTTACGTTTTTCACGCAACGCAGGCCCCATAGAAGTGAATAGGGCTGAGTGAAAATCGCAAGCATCCGCAAGCAAGTGCGGATGCGGTGCGATTTTCACGCACGGTTGCTAGGTGATGATCGGGATGGGGACCCGATCTTTATTATTTTCCCTTATAACATGGTTATAAGGCAAAATAATAGCATTCTGAATACAGAATGGTACAATAGCGCTGGAGGGGTTAAAAAAAAACAACAAATAATTTAACTCACCTTAATCCACTTGCTCGCGCAGCCCGGCTTGTCTTCTTCTTTGCTGTGTACAGGAAAAGGACCTGTGGTGACGTCACTCCGGTCATCACATGGTCCATCACATGATCCATCACCATGGATTTCCTGTACACAGCAAAGAAGAGAAGCCGGGCTGTGCAATCAAGTGGATTAAGGTGAGTTAAAATTTTTATTTTTATTTTTTACCCCTCCAGCGCTATTGTACTATGCATTCTGTATTCAGAATGCTATTATTTTCCCTTATAACCATGTTATAAGGGAAAATAAAACAATCTACAGAACACTGATCCCAAGCCCGAACTTCTGTTAAGAAGTTAGGGTTTGGGTACCAAACATGCCGATTTTTCTCACGCGCATGCAAAACGCATTACAATGTTTTGCACTTGCACGGAAAAATTGCGCATGTTCCCGCAACGCACCCGCACCTTTTCCCGCAACGCCTGTGTGAAAGAGGCTTTACTGTAGTGAAAAATGGGAGTAGTAATGCATCCAGTTATATCAGACACAGTTCCACAGTGCAATTCTCTCCCAAACAGCAGTGTATGGATTTACCAAGGATGAGAGTTATGGCCCTCTTTTCTCTCTAGTAGAGTCTATGGCAGACAATATGCATAGCATAGCAATATGCATCATGCAATAATGGCTTTACTGCCCACTGTGGGCTACAGGGTTTAAGTACATATATGGTCAGGAATAGATGTGTGAAAGCTGTCTTAACAGTGTCTCTCACAGCAGTAAAGTCTGAATGGATGTAGTCGCAGATTACCTTACTGACTCCTATGCTCGACCATGCAGATTTCCTCTTCTTTTTTTTTCTGTCTGTGGATCTTGCAGAGATCTGTTAGTCTCTGAAGCTTTCTTGGGCCTGAGAAGAGGGAGCATAGGTCACAGTCTCCTTTCTCTCTGAACTGCAGTTTAGACTGACTGAGCTGGGGGTGGACCATGGATCCCCACCCAACCTCCTGCAAAGGGCTAAACCTGGATTGTTAACCATGGCTGTGCCATCCTTACATGGCTATGCATAGCATAATACTGTATACCATTAAAAAATAAACCCTTTGCAGCTACTTCCTGTTCCACGGTACCGCAGATAGAAATACAGATAACAGAGACATAGATCGAATAGACGGATATGAGAGGAAGGAAGGAAGTCTGATCAGTGTATTAAAGGGGTAAGAATACCCGCCAGCCTTCAAGTGTGAGGAACCTAACATCTCCCCATACTTCCACTTCTTGTACATCTAAGAGTATAAAATGGAGGGAATAGAGTAGTAGAATTACTGCAGTCACTCCTGTGAGTAGAGGTATAAGTTGTAGGTGATAATTCCCTCTACCTGTGTGTCAGTTATAATATTGGTGTTCTTTTATGTGGTTCCATTGCCTTTTTGAAACCATCTTAGGGTCCATTCACACGTCCGTAGTGTATTGCTGATCCGCAATACACCCGGCAACTGCGGACAAGAATAGGACATGTTCTATTTTTTTTCGGGAGCCGCGGACCGGAAGATTGGGGGCGCTATCTGGAAATGCGGATGCGGACAGCACACTGTGTGCTGTCCGTATCCATTCCTGCCCTATAGAGAATGAATGGGTCCGCACCTGTTCCGCAATTTGCAGAACGGATGCGGACCCATTCTACGGACATGTGAATGGACCCTTAGGCCTAGTTCACACAAAAGTTTTTTTTGCGAGTGTACGGGCCGTTTTTTTGTGTTCATTAATTTCAATGGTTCCGCAAAAAAAAACGGAATGTGTTCCGTATGCATTCCGTTTCCGTATTTCCGTTTTTCCGTTCCGTTGAAAGATAGAGCTTGTCCTATATTTGGCCGTAAATCACGGGTCGTGGCTCCATTAAAGTCAATGGGTCCGCAAAAAAAACGGAACACATACGGAAATGCATCCGTATGTCTTCCGTATCTGTTCCGTTTTTTCTGAACCATCTATTGAAAATGTTATGCCCAGCCCAATTTTTTCTATGTAATTATTGTATACTCTACATGGCATACAGAAAAACGGAACAGAAACGGAAACACAACGGAAACAAAAAACGGAAAAACTGATCCGTGAAAAACGGACCGCAAAACACTGAAAAAGCCATACGTTCGTGTGAACTAGGCCTTAGACTGTAAGCTCCTGGGCACACACTTTCTTTGTTTCTATTAATACTAGTTATAATGTGCTCCTTGCAGATTTTACTGCCTACACTTGTGAATCAGTGTGCACATCTGCTGTTTTGATCCTTCCTTCTTGCTGTTAGTCTCTACACCTCATTAAACCAACTACCATATTCTTCATTCTGACACCTTTCACAAATGGCTGCTAGCAAAATCTGCATTTAAATGAGGCATCATCTTTTCTACCCTGTTATTACTATTTTCCCCCCTAGACTGTCTTTAGGGCTTCACAGTTTTCTTTTTCTTCTCATGCATCGACTCCTCAGCTATAATATCCTACAGGCACAGAGATTTCACAGCCATTATGTAGCGTACAATGCGCTTTGTTATCTACATCTAAAGTTTTCCTACAGTGCTAGTTGCAGGTGGACTGCCGCCGGTATGATCTCACATTTAGCCTATTATACAAAAGCACATGCCGACTCCCCTATCAGTGTAGATATTAACCCACTGGGATATGTAAATTTTATCCACCAGGAAATATTTAAATAAAGAAAAATTGAATAACTAACCGAATATAAAAATGCAAGCAATTCCTTACAAAATCTTCTCCTTTCCTTTTATCTCATTCTGTCTCATATTGCAATCAAAACTGTGAGAAATATGGTATATACAGAATTCTTCTATGTGTGTCCAATAATATCAGCTCTACCCCCTTCCTCTCCTTACAAAGCTCTTCCTGGCTGTAAGGCAAATGGCTGCAGCAATACTCCTCCTCTGCTCTGTGTGCAGTAGAACACCCGGAACACTAAGGCCCCTTTAACACCGGCGAGATTTCCGCGCGGGTGCAATGCGTGAGTTGAACGTATTGCACCCGCACTGAATCCGGACCCATTCATTTCTATGGGGCTGTGCACATGAGCAGTGATTTTCCCGCATCACTTGTGCGTTGCGTGAAATTCTCAGCATGCTCTATATTGTGCGTTTTCCACGCAGCGCAGGCCCCATAGAAGTGAATGGGGCTGCATGAAAATCGCAAGCATCCGCAAGCAAGTGCGGATGCGGTGCGATTTTCACGCAAGGTTGCTAGGAGACGATCGGGATGGAGACCCGATCATTATTATTTTCCCTTATAACATGGTTATAAGGGAAAATAATAGCATTCTGAATACAGAATGCGCTGGAGGGGTTAAAAAAAAATTAAAAAAAATTTAACTCACCTTAATGCACTTGCTCGCGCGGCCGGCATCTCTTTTGTCTGTCTTCTGTGCTGTGTGCAGGAAAAGGACCTGTGGTGACATCACTCTGGTCATCACATGATCCATCACCATGGTAAAAGATCATGTGATGGACCATGTGATGACCGGAGTGACGTCACCACAGCTCCTTTTCCTGCACACAGCACAGAAGACAGACAGAAGAGATGCCGGCCGCGCGAGCAAGTGCATTAAGGTGAGTTAAATTATTTTTTATTTTTTTTAACCCCTCCAGCGCTATTGTATTGTACTATGCATTCTGTATTCAGAATGCTATTATTTTCCCTTATAACCATGTTATAAGGGAAAATAATACAATCTACAGAACACCGAACCAAACATGCCGATTTTTCTCACGCGCGTGCAAAACGCATTGCAATGTTTTGCACTCGTGCGGACAAATCGTGCATGTTCCCGCAAAGCACTCGCACCTTTTCCCGCAATGCCCGTCTGAAAGATGCCTTAGGCCTCTTTTCCACGTGCGTGGGCAGATCCACAATACACGGGCGTTGTTCCGTGGGCATAGGTCAGCAAATCCGGAGATGTAGAATGGTGCGGAACGGAACCACGGAACGGAACCCTACAAGTGAATGGGTCAGCGATCCGATGCGGCTGCCCGACGGACTGTGCTCGAGCATTGCGACCCGCATATTGCGGGCCGCAGCACGACCACGGGGCGCACACGCCCGTGGGAAAGAGGCCTTAAGACTACTTTCACACCAGCATTTTTGCTGGATCTGTCATGGATCAGCAAAAACGCTTCCGTCAGGATAATACAACCGTCTGCATCTGTTATGAACAGATCCGGTTGCATTATCTTTAAAATAGCAATTACAGATCCGTCATAAACACCATTGAAAGTCAATGGGGGATGGATCAGTTTTCTATTGTGTCCGAGAAAACAGATCCGGCACCATTAACTTACATTGTGAGTCGTGATGGATCTGTCTTGCTCCACACTACATCGTGGACAGAATAACACTGCTTGCAATGGGGACGCAACCAAACGGAACGGAATGCATTCTGGTGCACTCTGTTTCGTTCAGTTCAGTTTTTTCCCCATTGACAATGAATGGGGACAAAACGGAAGCATTTTCCCCCCGCTATTGAGATCCTATGATGGATCTCAATAGCGGAAAGGAAAAGCGCAGATGTGAAAGTAGCCTAAGACCAATCCCTCAACCAATCAGCTTCTGCCTGTCTGCCAAGAAATCAGGACAATGTAAAATGTAAATGTAAAATTTATATAAAATGTTTCAGGAACTGCAGAAAATCCTGAAGGCTGACACAGGGTGAGAAACAATCTCTTAATGTTATTATTTATTTTTAGGTCAATTGGTCCTTTAGGACATTTTTTCAGAACTCTCAAGGTTGAGGGCACATATAGTATAGAGGCAGCCCATGCAGCTGCCTTGGGTCCCCAGGTAAAGGGCCCCACTGCAGGGTGGTTTGTTCACATTTTAATTGACGATAAGAACCAGCATAGGAATGTGGTCACCACAAGTAAAGCAATGTTGGCAAGTAGAAAATTGACCTCATCTGATTAGCAGGGTAGTGGTGTAAAGCAGCACCTGAAAGGGGCCTATTTTTATCCGTGTTCTGGAGGCTCCTGTCCTCTATACATCTGATTTTGGAGAAATTACCACTCACATGCAGCTGGCTTCTCAATAAGTCCTCTTACTGTAGTCCACAACATGAGTGATTGTCATATTATCATAGCTGTTAGTCTGGTATAAAGTAGAACTGGCTTAGTTGCCGATAGCAACCAATCAGACTCCACCTTTTAATTTTCCAAAAGAACTGAATGGTTGCTATGGACAACTAAAACAGTTCTACTTTACACCAGTTTGATAAATATCCCCCAATATCTCTATAGTTAAAATGTTGCATTCAGAGTTCCTACACATACACTCAACACATAACATACACAAACACACATAAAACACACACAGATAACACACACAACACACAGATAACGCATAACACACGCAAACACACACACAGATAACACATACAACACACAAACACACATAACACACACTAACACACACACACAAACACACACACATAACACGCAGAGATAACACATACAACACACAAACACACATAACACACACGCACACAGACAGATAACACATAACACAGATAAATGTGCCTCCGATTGTTTTCTAGATTTGACTATAGCCTTTAAAGGGAACCAGGCAGCTCACTGAGGGCAGCATAGTGTAATGACAGAGCTTCAGAATTCACTGGTTTGTCACTCCTGTGATGGCAGTCAGAAGTTTTAGACTGCTGACCAGTGGCTTCACTAGAAGTGACTGGGATCCACGGCAATTTTTTTTCACTGTATATAATGTAATTGTATCATACTATTGAAAAGCCCAGACAATAAAATCTTTCACGCCTCCTCCCGGATGGGCCCCTTTTGAGTTTGTGCCCCTTAGCAGCCACTTCTCCTGCTTCCACTATAGCCACGCCCCTGCTACTGACCTACCAGTGTGTACCAGTGCTGTGTACCGCAGTGTGTACCAGTGCTGTGTACCGCAGTGTGTACCAGTGCTGTGTACCGCAGTGTGTACCGCAGTGTGTACCAGTGCTGCGTACGACAGTGTGTACCATAGAAGAAGCATGCAGTCCTCGCCCCCTCCCACTTCCTCGCCCCCTCCCACTTCTGATTGACAGTTTCCTTTCCTATGCACAACAGAAAAGAAAACTGTCAATCATCGTGTGGAGGGAAAGGGAAGCATACAGGACATGATCTCTTTAAATTTACATCTGACATCAACATTTTTGACCCAAAAAAGCTGAAGAAAATTCTTTGATTTCAGTCTCAACGGAAAGTTCTGGAATGGAAATATTTGAAATTGTTATTTATCTGTTCCTGGACCCTGAGTGCACCTGCAAGGCATTTTAAATATTGATCTGGTCTTCACCAAATGTACACGCCAATTATAACAAAGTCATAACTAATCCAACTAGTCCTTCTGTCAATGGCCAATCTATAAGGGAAGCCTCACCCCATTCTTGACATTGTTGATTCAGTGTTTCCTGATATTATCTTCTGCTTTTAATGGTGACTCTGTTCCCATCCAAACAGAGGGGTGGATTTAGTTGTAACCTAAGATGTGTCAAGTCACTCAATGAATGAGTCAATACATGGGGGGGACATAAGGGAACACTCAGATGTGATCCTAGTTATGGGTATATTGGGAATAGTGGCCACTTGGACTGTTAAAGGAGCTGTGTCAACAGATGTGCAACTTGAAGCTCCTGGGCCCTAAATGCAAAATAATTGACAGGGCCCCACCTATCACGCTTCATTTATAGTACTGGTCTACTTGTATAAAATAAAGAGACCTCATGGGCTCCTTTAGACTTCTGGGCCCAGGTGCAGCTGAACCCTCTGCAGCCCCTATACTTATGCCCCTTTTTTAATCACTTCTGCTATACAGTCTACTAGAGTTACAGCTGATGTACTATATGGTACCCCCTCCATGATGTCTATAAGCCCTAACAGGGCATTTAGACAGGGAGTGCCCTGGCGAGGCCGCCCCTTTAAAACCACTGGCAGATATATATGTGCAGCAAGCTCCTGAGGAGCCGATGCAATGGATGGTAGTGATCCTGATCAGATGTGTCACTATGTACTCCTTCAGGCCATTGATCCCTGGGGATCAGTGCAGTTGAAATGTTGTTTGAAGAATTAGGCCAGAAGGGAACATTTAGCAGTCTCTTTTTACTAAGTGCAGCATATAACTTTTGGTACATTCAATAATAGTGGATTTAAAGTGCAACTTCTGACACCAATAAAGGAGTATGGAGTCAGGTTGGATGGTTGCCACGTAGCACTTGTAGATATCCAATATCAGGTCTAGATTTGATCTTTAACTGGCCTAGTGATAGATTGAGTGATGGGTGTCTGAACTGTAGTTCCTCATCTTACAGCAGTGTCTTTAATTCAGGTGTTCATTCTGCTGTCTAATTTCTTTCAAATATTTGCTTGAGGATGACTTTAGCTGCCCTCTCTGGAGAATCCTTTACAGAAGCTCTAAAGTGTGCTTCCTCTCCCTTCTGTATCATAGCAGTAACTCCCCATCCTGGCAGGAAGCAGGACCAGTTCAGCTCACTTCTTCCAAGAGGGGAGGACTATTTACAGTAATTGCAGATACCCCCAGGTCTGGGGTACTGCATATGTTACTCCCCTCTCTTTCTCTTTTTTTTTTTTTTTATCAAAATCATTTTTATTGATTTTAAATAAAGTACACATTGCACACAATGATCAGGATCCTGCCAGTCATTTACATGGACAAAAATCTAATGCAATGATAATACAGAGCAATACAAACATTTTGTTAAATAACAAATTTAACTATACTAACTGATTTCCCGTATCTCTTCCCAATATTTTCCCAGCTCTCGGCAGTTCCATACCATGCGAAGCAGTGTCGCTTCCGTTGCACCACATCTAGGGCATGTGGAGTCCGGTTGCACACCTATTTTGAATAGAAGTTTAGGGGTTCTATACACTCTGTGTAGCAGGTATAGCTGAGATAGTCTCTGAGACTCATTCAAAGTAAGGCCTCATGGACACAACCGTTTTTTTTAAGGTCCGCAAAAACGGGGTCCGTAGGTCCGTGATCCGTGACCGTATTTTTCGTCTGTGGGTCTTCCTTGTTTTTTGGAGGATCCACGGACATGAAAAATGAAAAAAAATCTAAGTCAAGTTTGCCATTGAAATGATAGGAAAAAACGGACACGGATCACGGACACGGATCACGGACACGGATGACAATCTTGTGTGCATCCGTGATTTTTCACGGACCCATTGACTTGAATGGGTCCGTGAACCGTTGGCCATGAAAAAAATAGGACAGGTCATATTTTTTTCACGGCCAGGAAACACGGATCACGGATGCGGCTGCCAAACGGTGCATTTTCAGATTTTTCCACGGACCCATTGAAACTCAATGGGTCCATGAAAAAAAACGGAAAACGGCACAACGGCCACGGATGCACACAACGGTTGTGTGCATGAGGCCTAAGACTAGGAGTTAAAGCCAGGATGTCATTCCATTGGTCTTGAGATATTGTCCCAACATCCTCTTCCCACTTCCCCTTTGCACCTAAAGGGGTTGAGGGGGTAGTGGCGTCAAGAATGTATTTATATAATTGGGATATCAGGCCCTTGGCAACTCTAGCTTCTAGTAATTGTTTCGCCACAGGAGGAGAGGCGGCAATTACTATGTTCCTTGGAAATTGCGTTTGGTATGCATGTCTTAATTGAAGGAATTGGAAGAACGCCGTTTTGGGTAGGCCAAACTCTTCCTGGAGTTGAGTAAAAGATTTAAACACTCCATGCAATTGAATTTGGTCCAAAAAGAGTATGCCCCTCTCCTCCCATGGGGAAAAACCTTCTAGCCCAGGGATGGCCAACCTGAGGCTCTCCAGCTGTTGCAAAACTACAACTCCCAGCATGCCCAGACTGCCTACAGGTATCAGCCTACAGCAAAGCATGGTGGGAGTTGTAGTTTTACAACAGCTGGAGAGCCACAGGTTGGCCATGCCTGTTCTAGCCTAAATATTTCTGGTAGTTGGGGGTTTTGCCATATTGGTGTAATGTCATTGAATTCAGTCAGATTCATTAATTCTTAAAATTTTGCCCAAAGCTTGGCTAAAAGGGAAAGCGTGGGTAGTTTTTTACCAAGAGGGTGATGCCCACTTATTTCCAACGCGGCAATAGGCGCTTTTTGTTTCATAGTGTGGGCAACAATATCAGCTGAGGGGTCTAAATTAGTTGTATTAATCCAACCTCTAATGTGTTGTAATTGTGCAGCTATATAATAGGACCATGGGTTCGGAAGATATAAGCCACCCTCTTCCTTACTTTTTTGGAGTGTTTCTATGCGAATTCTCTGTTGTTTCTTTTTCCATATCAGTAATCTAAAGATCCCTTGGATCTTATAGAAGATCCTTTGTGGGATCCATACCGGCGAGTTGTGTAATATATATAATAGTTGTGGCATGAATATCATTTTAAGTAGGTTACAACAGCCAATTACCGTAAGGGGTAGTTTGCACCAAACATTAGTTTTGACTACAAATTTAGCAATCAATGGCTCTAGATTCAGTTTTATCTATTCAGCTGGTATCAGTGTTATTATCACCCCTAAGTATTTGAATTGAGTGGTCAGCTGCAGTGGTATACGAGTGAGATCCAATTGTGGTGGAGTAGGATCCAATGGGAGAATTGTGGATTTGGCCCAGTTTATTCTTAATCCAGAGTATTTCCCAAAATCGGTAATTTCGTGCATTATGGGGTCTATAGACTCCTGTAAGTCTCCCATATATAATAATAATATTATATTTCCTATTGGAAATTCCTTCCAGTCTGGAGAGGTGCGTAAAAGACAAGCTAGAGGCTCAATTGCTATTGCAAATAGCAGTGGAGATAAGGGGCAGCCTTGTCGTGTGCCCCTATGTAATGGAAATTGATTGGAAAGTATCCCGTTTGCCCTAATCCTTGCTAGCTCTCCTGACTCTTTCAGGTGCACAGTTGCTAGGGAACATGCTGCACACTCCTCTCTTCTGTTGGGAGGTTTGGTTCTGGCATTAGGTTGCCAAGGCAGGCGGTACCGAAGATGACATCACTGGTCATCTATTTAAAGCTTGATTATACCACTGGATGCCACCTGATGATAAGTTTTGTTCTAGCAGGTTCTGTCGCTGGCCTTGGACTCTCCTTTGACATTTCTCCTGGGTCACCCCTTGGATTGGCATTTGTAGTTCCACATGGTATTGACTTCTGCTATGGTTCTGCTTTGATATCTCTGCTCTGGTTTCTGACTTTGCTTCTGTTACTGCTCTACTGCTCCCCCCAGTCCAATACTGCTTCTCCAGACTCCCAGTGGTAAAGGCCAGATCCATTAGAGGGGTTATATCCCATGATTAATATAACAAATGAAAATCAGACATCATATAGTACATGACAGTCTCTTTAACAACAAATAACAAAGCTAGAACAAGCCTTGTATGTCACAAGGAGCCAGAATTCTCATTCATTGCCCTAATAGATTTATATCAAGCTGGCAGATCAAGGTGAGTGTCTTTTCTGCTTCAGCTCAGGGGGGTGTCTTTTCTGCTGGAGCTCTCTGCCAATCACAGCTCAGGAGGCAGTTGAAGGATGAAACTGAGCATGTGTGGCCATCTCAGTGAGCAGGACAAATAAATAAGAAAAAGAACAAACAGCAGGTGGCGCTATACAGATACATTCCATTGAATAACTCAGTGGCTATAGGAAATTTTTAATTACATGCAATTACAAAAGTATTCAGATCAAGGTACGGGTTTGAAAACTGTAGAATATTTTTTATGGTGAAAAAAAGGGAATCCCTGAAGCCTCTTTTACACTTCAGCGATTCACGTACTTGTGCCGTCCGCGGTCTCCATGGACTGCTTGCTTATTCATTGGCTTTAAGGTGAGTATTCACACATCAGTGGTGTTCCTCGGACTGCGGGGACACCACAGAAGCATGCCCTATTTTGTCTCTGATTATGCACATTATAGTCTATGGGTTCATGAAAACCACAAACACAACAAGGATGCCATCTGTGTTTGGTCTGTGGTTTTGATGGATCATTGCTAGAATATGCTCTGAAAACAAATTTTAAGCCTAACAGTGTCCATGGAATGCGGATGACACATAGAGGGCAAAAAATGGACACACGGACCAAATATGGACCCTTCATGGACATCTGCAAGGATGAACCACTGACCATCTGGTCAAAGATGTCATCATGAACCTGGCATGTGAAAGAGGCCTTATACTCCACACCTCGGTTTACCCAGTGCAAGTCGGATTGCAGCCTACCACCACTGCTAGCATTAGCGTAAAGATATCTTAATAATGGTAAACCTCATACATTCTGTGAACACAGCCTTAGAAATATAGTTCCATTGACTGGCAATGTTTTACTTCGATAAGTAGTAAACTTTTGCTTAATATTCAAAAGTTTATTTTTTCCCCTAAAAATACAGAAAACAAAGTTATTCATAGGAAGGCTCCATATAATTAGGGTCTCATCTGCATTGTTAATTGGAGATAACCGATTTTCACTGGTTACAATAGAATGATGCGTTAAATCTATTCAGCAGACAAAGAGACAATTAGAAGCTCCTGTTCAGCGGATTTCTTCGCTGTACGACTAAGCTCATTACAATATTTATGTGGGGGTGGAATACCATTAGTGAAGCCTGATAGCTAAATGTGCCTCCTAATCTGTTGCTGATGCTTTTACTTCTCAAGTCAATGCTCAAAACAGGCGAGAGCAAACTGTCTGTATATACAGGGGAAGCATAATGATGTCTGAAATTATAATCTGCCGAAGTGATAAAGACGGGTCCTAAGTAAGCGGGTTTAACATGAATGTCAGATGTCTTTAAATGTTAATGCCTGTTGATGCGGTGGAGGACTACTATACTTCTTAAAGGAGTTTAACATTTTATACAGTCTCTTATTATAAGGGTTTCTTGATGATGAATTGATGATAGGGTGCCCTATGTGGGGTAAACATAGCATTACATGTTATTAAAATCAGTGTGTAATGCATGGGCATACTGGGTCCTCTGCTCAGAGAGATGAGTTGGAGGCCAAGACATGCTAAGTTCTAGGGGCCCTCAATCTGTGAAACCAGCCCATTCATTCACTTGAATGGCTGTCATGTAATTAGGGCAGATTATGGCCATTCTGCTGACTGAGGCAAAAATTGAAATGGCGCCCCCCCCAACACCTTTCTGTGCCAAATTCTCAATCTAACCCCTCCGCCCAGCCCTACTGTTAAAGATATATTTGGGGTATTTGGAGATCAGACTGCCTTGGTAACTTCCTTCAGCCAGTTGTCTCTGCAGAGTTTGACACAGACATCTTAGATTCCTCACTTTTCGTTCATTCTCCCCCTCCTGGTGCCCAAAAATCATCATCCTGCTGCTGCCCACAATACTGTGCCTGCTGTGCTCCCAATGCTCCCAAATACGATACTGAAGAAATAACAGTGCCACACCGAGAGTCCCCCATAGTAACAGTACTCCCAGACTGCTCTCAATAGTGAAGAGTGTCCCGTACAGTACCCAAAATAGCAACCCCATTAGTGGTGATGCCCTCCATATTGTGCCCAATAATAATGCTCCCACACTACTTCTATTATTAACAATTCCACCATAGGGCATCTAGTAGAAATAAGCCCCCCTATAGTGCTTCCAGAAGTAATAATAAACATATCCAGATCGCAAGTGGAAGATATCCAGGAAATTAATTTACTGCTACATAGTGCTAAAAGTCCACAAATTCCCATTTGGACCATCACATATCCAAATAATGAAATGTAAGATTTGTTAGAAGACTATTATGGAATACAGGATACACCACAGCTAGAGTTAAAACTTTCAGTACATCACTAGGTTACTGGTTTTGTCTATATGTCTAATAATAGCCATTATATGTGGGCCTCTCTAGTGCCCCTTGTAGGATAATGTCCTCTGTAGTACTAGCATGCATAATGCTCTCACCTCACCCCATAGTATAATGTTCCCCTGTAGTGGTAGTATATATAATAATGCTCTCCCCCTTCTTGTAGTACCCCCAGTATTGTAATGCCCTTTCTGTATGGAAAGTAAGTATATATAATGGCCCCTTTGTATTGATAGAATGTATATTGGCCCCCTCTGTAGGATATAGAATGTATAGTGCCAGATTACATGCATTTAAAAAACAAAACAAAATTCTCACCTCTGTTTTGCTCTTCACTGCCATCTCTATTGGTAGTAAGTATATATAATGGCCCCTCTGTATTGACAGTATATATAATGGTTGCCTCTGTAGGATATATAATGCTTAGCCCCCCTGTAGTGGCAGCATACATAGATTTTTATTTTTTAAACTCAACTGCGTTCCGCTCTCTACCGTCAACAACGTCGACCAGGTCACATGACGCAAGGGGATCCGGTCTCCAGTCCATTACAGCTAGTGATTGGCTGTGGCAATGTCAAACCAGTTGTTTACAGTGAGGGAGCCCAGTGGAGCATCCCAGGCCTGGAGGAGAAGGAGCATCCAGCAAGCTCCAGCAAGCAGGTAAGTAAGCTTCCCTTTATAGGTCCGCCCAAGTGGGGGGAACTGCACAACCCCTTTAAAGGGAGCCTGTCACCTAATCTGACCCTTTTAGACCACTCGGATCAGAATATAGACTCCTTTGCCATCATTACAATGGTACCTTTATTTGTTCTGTCTCTCGCCGAGATCTTTAAAAAAATTACTTTTTAAACTTATGCTAATGAGCTTCGGCAAGTGCCCAGGGGCGGCATTACTGCAGCAAGCGCCCAGGCTCCTCAGCAATGTGCCCATAAAACCACACCTCTTTCATCCCTCTGGCCCGCCCTTGTTTCCTATTATTACCTCCTCCTCTTCCTCCCAGACCTCGCTCCTGCGTCGCTCCACACTTCTCCCGCACTTGTGCACTACTGCGCCCATTATGGGCACAGGAACAGGTAGTTGGACTGCACATGCATCAGCGGGACAGGCGCGAGACCTGGGATGGAGAGGGGGAGGTAATAATAAGAAACAAGGGTGGACCAAAGAAGTGAAAGAGGTGTGGTTTTCTGGGCACATCACCGAGGGGCCTGGGCACTTTCTGCAGTAACGCTGCCCCTGGGCACTTGCCGAAGCTCATTAGCATAAGTTTGAAAAGTCATTTTTTTTAAAGATCTCGGCAAGGGACAGAACAAATAAAGGTACCATTGTAATGAGGGCAAATGAGTGTATAACCTGATCTGAGCGGTCTGAAAGGGTCAGATTAGGTGACAGGCACCATTTAAGCTGGGTTACCTTGCTGTCTCTCTCTCACTGTGGCCATGCAAATCCTCCTTTTTTAGTTCTTGCTTGCTTGCATCTCTGGAGCTCGGGTAATAGACTGAGGCTCCAAGGCTTGGAGCTGGAGTATATGGGAGAGGAGCACATGAAGACTGCTTCTTCTTCCTCCTTTTCTACAAGTACTCTAACTGGAATCTTCTGGAACCAGGTGGTGGAGCCAGCCCACACTCTAAGCTCCAGAGAAAGTTGGTCCATGAAAGTTAACTTTGGCCATGCCTGTATAATGCTGCAACATAGTGAGTATACAGTACAAAGGATTAACATTACAGACATTATATAACAAACCAAACATTGCAGATAACCCCAGGTCTGGAGAACTGCAATTCTTGTATTATATATAAGAGATGCTGCTTTGGTTCATACAAGGGAAACATTTAGCAGGAAGCTGAACTCATCTAAGCATTGCCATGAGCCTGTGCATCTAAATGATACGGACAGTAAAAATGGGAAGTAAAATGCGCAGCTGTTGCTGAGCTATAAGCCCAGTCATTTAAGTCTTATTTTACAAGTATGACTTTCAGCAGTGACAGTAAAATGCTACTGGATTAAACTATTCTGTACGATAAAAAATAACGGCTCCAGGCCTGGATAATAGCTCCATCCGCATGCTGCACCACTTCTCTTTTACTTTGTCCCTGAACACTTTACCAGGTTCTCCACATGAGGCTTGTTCTTCTTCTGTCCGTGTTCAATCTGAGCCATCATTTCATTTTCTCTTCAGTTGGGTTTCTGGGCTTTCAACACATTTGAAAAAAATAATGATGCCACCAGTATAGAGATATTTAAAGGGCAAGTTGGGGGTAAAGAGCCAATATATTCACGCTGCCAATTACATAGGCTTGAGAAAAGACAGTAATCAATCAGTGCTGGTGATCAATGAGCCTTGGGTGCCCATGACCTGTGATCTAGTGATCCCTCTGAACAGGCAGGATATGTTTGAAGTGCCCTGCTCAATCATAAAAAAAACATGATGGAATTCTGATTGTTGGTAGAGGCTTCAAAGACAATCCTGGAGTTTGAGGAGTCAAGTAACCCACTGGACACCAGATATTAATTAATGCTTCCACTACCTTATACTACCAGGAAGGCTATTGAACCTTTCTCAATCTAAGACCATCAGGATTGCTGAAATTAAAACCTTCTGACAACCAGCATGCTGGCATTAAGCCCGACACTACCGTAGACCACCAGGGTAATCAAGAGAAACTTCTTCACCCTATGACATATAATAACTGATAAGCCACCCCAGATCATTAGGGCTACTATTATTACATGTGAAACCATTTCATTTAACCAGCAATATTTACTATTATTAACTCTCAAGATTCTGTCTGCACAGAGGGCGTAGAGGGAAAGGTGCGCCGTATGGGTTTATGGAAGGCAGATTTTGCTGGACTGGCTTTTTTGACACCATTTCCCATTTGAAGCCCCCCTGATGCACCCCTAGAGTAGAAACTCCATAAAAGTGACCCCATCTAAAAAACTACACCCCTCAAGGTATTCAAAACTGATTTTACAAACTTTGTTAACCCTTTAGGTGTTCCACAAGATTTAATGGAAAATAGAGATACAGTTTCAAAATTTCACTTTTTGGGCAGATTTCCATTTTAATTATTTTTTTCCAGTTACAAAGCAAGGGTTAGCAGCTAAACAAAATGCTATATTTATTGCCCCGATTCTGTAGTTTGCAGAAACACCCCATATGTGGCTGTAAACTACTGTACGGGCACACGGTAGGGTGCAGAAGGAAAGGAATGCCATATGGTTTTGGAAGGCAGATTTTGCTGGACCGTTTTTCTTGACACGATGTCCCATTTGAAGCCCCCCTGATGCACCCCTAGAGTAGAAACTTCAAAAAACGTACCCCATTTTAGAAACTACGGGATAAGATGGCAGTATTGTTGGTACTAGTTTAGGGTACATATGATTTTTGGTTGCTCTATATTACACTTTTTGTGAGGCAAGGTAACAAGAAATAGCTGTTTTGGCACCGTTTTTAGTTTTTGTTATTTTCAGCATTCATCTGACAGGTTAGATCATGTAATATTTTTATAGAGCAGGTTGTCACAGATGTGGCGATACCTAATATGTATACTATTTTTTTATTTATGTAAGTTTTACACAATGATTTCATTTTTTAAACAAAAAAAAATCATGTTTTAGTGTCTCCATAGTCTGAGAGCCATAGTTTTTTAAGTTTTTGGGAAAATATCTTGGGTAGGGTAGGATTTTTGCGGTATGAGATGAGGGTTTGATTGGCACTATTTTGGGGTGCGTATGACTTTTTGATCGCTTGCTATTACACTTTTTGTGATGTAAGGTGACAAGGTGATGAGAGCCATCGTTTTTTCAGTTTTTGGGCGATTATCTTAGGTAGACTCTCATTTTTTGCCGGATGAGATGACGGTTTGATTGGTACTATTTTGGCGTACATACGACTTTTCTGATCACTTTTCTTACCTTTTTTGGGAAGTAAGGTGGGCAAAATTTCAATTTCATCATAGTTTTTTATTTTTTATTTTTATGGCGTTCCCCTTTCGGGTAAAGTAACATGACCATTTTATAGATCAGGTCGTTACGGACGCGGTGATATCAAACATGTGTAGTGAATTTTATTTTTTTCATTTTTAATCAGTGATAAATGTGTTTTTAGATTTTTACTTTATTCCCTTTTTTTTAACCTTTTTTTTACCCAGACCCACTTGGTTCTTGAAGATCCAGTGGGGCTAATGTCTGTATAATACAGTACAGTACACTATATATTGTATTGTACTGTATTTTACTTACACTTTGAACAGATCTATGCCTTTAGCACAGATCTGTTCAGCACCATGGACAGCAGGATGCCTGAGAAGGCGTCCTGTTGCCATGGGAACCTTCCCCGTCTGCCACAACTGAGCAGACGGGGAAGGGGAAGGAGGGGATTTCCCTCCCTCTGTTACCCCATCCTGTCTGGGGGCTGCAAAGGCACAGCAGCCCCCCGATGGGAGAGGGAGGGAGCTCCCTGACTGTTGACCCTTTCCTTACCGCGGTCCGTACGGACCGCGGTATGGAAAGGGTTAAACGTCTGACATCGCAGCACAGATGTCAGCCGTTTATACCAGAGTGTCAGCAATGTCATAGACATGAATGGAGGGCGGGTGTGCTCTCCGGGATTTTTCGGGATCCGTTCTAAGCATAGGTGCGGATGGGAATAACCCTTTAATAATGATCAAACATAATTAATATATCTTATCCTATTAACAAAACTATAACTCACTGGAGAAGCTATAAAGCCCCTGTGTAGTAGACTAGATCTGTGCTTCTAAGCACTTGTCAACAGCATCTCAGAGACAGAGAAATAATTAACTTAATGAACTAATCTTTAATTCATGAGACCTCAGCACAGAGCCCCAATCAAACCCCCAATGTTAATCAGATCTCAGATCAGACCTTCAATGTTAATAAGACCCCCAATTAGACCTCAGATCAGACCCCTATGTTAATAAGACCCCCATTCAAATACTCAGATCAGACCCCCAATGTTAGAACCCCTATTCAGACCTCATATCCGACTCCCATGTTAATAAGACCCTATTCAAACACTCAGATCAGACCACCAATGTTAAGACCCCCTTTCTGACCTCAGATCAAAGAATAAATCAACCTATCTCTCCTGCTCCGGATGCCACCACTGCAGAGATCCAGTGCTCTTTCGGCTCTTCTTGCTGTGTGCTGTGCTGTGACCCGACGCCACAAAACATTAGGTCACCCTGTGCTCGAGTCACAGCACTGCGCGGAGCCAACAGAAGAAGGCCAGGAAGCAGTGAATACAGAGCCCTGGAAGCGCGGCATTCTCCACTTCCCGGTCCTCCTGTACTAATGAGTGCTTCCATAATGGAAGTGCTCATTCGTATTCAACTCATAAGACGCACTGACATTTTTCCCCCACTTTGGGAGAAAAAAGTGCATTTATAGGGTGAAAAATACTGGTCCCTGTCTGCAGACAACTTGGGCTTTGACTGTGCTCCGTAATACAGTTTCTAGCTGAACTAGAACCTTCTAGTGGGAGGGGTGGAATGGAGAAGCACAGCCTAAATGGAAACAATGCTATAATTTCTGTATATCATAAACTTGTATAGAGCTTCAATGCAAGTATATGGGAATGACAATGTTTTTCTAGACATAAACAAGTCTTCAGCCATAAACAACAGAACTAAACCAGACAGTCAGAAGGTCAGTGTGTCTGTTTTTTTTCCCTTCAAAACTTTGCATAGGTAGGAAGTCATAAAGTCTCTCAGTATTAGCTGGCTATGCATTAACCATTTCAAAAGTGCAGTGCACCTATAGTGTAATAACAGTGCAAATCAACAGGATATTTTACAATAAACATATAAATGTAGTTCAGCATTATGAAACAGTATAAGTTCACAGAACAGCATAAATCACAATGCAGGTTAACCCTTCAAAGTGCAATAAAGTAGGTAGTTGATGGCTTTGTATAGTAGCAATAACGGCAAATAGCCATAGTCCAAAGTACCCTTGCTCCAGGGCACTGCACTTCTCCCCTACATAATATTTATTGTAAATTACTTTCTGTTTGTTCTACCTATGAGAGGGGTCCTAAGCAGGGGACATCCCTCTATAATGTTCATATACTCTAATAGGACATATCAAAATGGGTTGTATTCAAAATTTCTAATCCCCATTTTTGCCATTGGGAACAAAAATCATTAATGTGGATTCCCCAATTTACTGAGACAAAAGTGTTTCCTTGGAATACCACTTGAATATTGCTGTGAAAATATGCCATATGAAATAAAGCCAGGTTACATAGAAATTGCTTATCTCCTTATCTGTGTCCTGTTCATGTATACAACCCTCTTATGTATGTAAAGCAGTCAAATTATGCTGCATTACTGTTTATACAATAATTTGCATATAATATGTCATGTAACTCTGCAATAGTGGACCTCAGCAGTTTTTCTATAATGGTCCACTAATTCTTGAATTCTGTCAGCAATATGAATCAGTTCTGTTAGGATGTGAAGACAAAATAATGGCTTAGGTCTGTCAGCGACATCTTCATCTACTTTATTTAGAGTATTAGAGACAGGAAATTTAAAGAGAACAAGTACACTCCACTATTTTTTAAGCAAACCTATCAGTTTTTAAAGAAGAAGAGCGATCGAGTGGGGCACAGCAATAGCGGAATGGCGTATTGACTTAGGGGGAAGTGGTAGGCAGTAAAGGGTTAAATAATAATAAAAATAATTAAAAAAGGATATAGACGGGGATTGGTGGAGAAGAAGGTGGTGCAGTGGATGTTGGCGGGCAGTATTTAAGTGTGTTGGGGGCAGAGTTAGTCAACCTCTGTGGAGAAAGGTTGGAAGTTCCCGCCCACCTACCCTTAATTTGTATGTTTAATTCGGGGGAATGGAGGGATCGTTGTCGTGGGAGGCAGGTAAAAGGGGGATTCTGGGAGACAAATTATAGAGTTGAAGGATGTTTGGGCTAGAAGGCCTGCAGGGGGATGATGTTTATGTTTGGTGCCCTTGGGTCGGTGAGGTAAGGTAAAAAACTTCAACTAGGTGATCAATATGATGGGGTTGCCTTCCAGGATCCCTCATTATCGGGGGTTATTACATGCAAGTTATGTAAAGAAATGTTATGATGGTTAATATGTTAATAAATGGGACACTACGGCTTTTTACTCTAAAAGAGGTCTCCTGTGTTTGTTAATGGGAAAAGGGGGGATGGGGGTGGTAAAAGACAGCACTAATCTTCCATCCTATTAAAGGGAACCTGTCACCAGTTTTATGGTGTCCTAACTAAGGGCAACATAAATAAGTGACTGATTCTCTTAGCAAAATGCTGGCTCACTTTCTTTAATTGACCCAGTCAATCTGCCAACATCTTGTATTGAAAAGCTCCAGCTGATAATGATGAGTCCTGAATATTTATGAGCTCCTGACTCTCCCCGCCCACCTGCTGCTGAATGACAGTTTTTTTCCATATAAATCAGCAGCAGGTGGCCAGGGGAGTGGCTATAGCTCTGAATTAAATATACGCTGGACTCAATGACATCACGCTGGACTCAAATCATTAGCATGTGGCATGCGGCATCTTTGTGTGTATATTATGAGGTAACCATCTGTCACACCAGTAAGTGAATACATCTAAGGTACTTTTTTGTAGTTAATGATGGTATATAATTAGTTAGATTATAATAAAATATCCACATGACCGGATCCCTTTAAGTCACCTGTCAGCACAATCAGTCGGTGGTTAGCACTGGTGCCTTGCAACGCTGGAGTCCTAAGTTAGAATATGACCAAGGACAACATCTGCATGGAGTTTATATGTTCTCCCCGTGTTTGTGTGGAAATCCATCGGGTATCTAGTTTCCTCCCAAAGACATACTAAAAGGGAATTTAGATTGTGAGCTCCATTGGAGACAGAAAGCTATGATAGTGTCTGCAAACTATATAAGTATATAAATCATTTAAAAAAAATGAACAACCAGCCACAAATTAAAATTATAGCTGGTTGTATGAGGCATCTAGTCTCAGTTTTTTTAATCTGTAGTCGCCTCATGGAAAAACCAATTGATTATTTAGACAGTTAGCTTTTGATGAGCGAAAATTAATTCTGGAGCTTCTGTGTTCTTTGATTGCAATCACATGGGTCATCTTTGTGCAGTACGCAGCCCTGCAGGGTGAGCGATGGTGAGGTCACAGGGGTAGTTACTAACCGAGGGTGTTTTTGGTACTCACAGTTTTTATATATACCCTGGGCAGGCGTACAGCAGTGATGGAGAGGCTGGCACAGGGATCCTCTGGGGCACTCTCTATGTATAGGGACCAGGTCGGATGGTAGGTGAGGTGCCCTGGGTGTTGCAGGTTTAATGTGCCGGTGGCAAGATCCCTCTAAGTTTGTGACGCCAGTGCCGGTAACGGTGGCACACCGATTTATTGTAGGAATAATTGAGGAACACCAGTTGCACTGAACCAGAACTTCCTTTTACTGAAACAGTTCAACTATTTACAGTCTTTGGTTAGTTCCACATGTAAAAAGGTTGAATACAGGCAGGCTTCATATAAAACGGCAGGCAAAGTCTTTGCAAGATACTCAGAGGGCATAAACTCTTACAGTTCAGGCTGCACTTTTCCTCAGATCCTGTCTGGCTTACTCCAAGGCCCGTATGCCCTATTGCTGGCTTTATCCTTGGGTAGGGAAACCTTCCTCTGGTATATGTCTCCTTGCTGTAGAATATCATTCTGCCCTTCAGCTCTCCGTTTGGCTGGAAATAAACTTGGCTCTGCACTGTACTTTTAAGGGAACTTGGTTTCTCAGGAGGCAACTTCTTCCCCTGGATGCAAGCTAGGAACCTGGGCTATCTAGCTGCATGTTGGAACTGATCTTCGGCTCCTCTCTAGCTAAAATGCTAGCTTCACTCCCTTCTGGACTGACTCTTTCCTGTCCCCGACCTGACAATATATACTAGGGGGTTCCCTAGCTCCCTCTACTGTCTAGGAGGAGGAGCTACCCCTAACAGGCCTGGTACAGGAGATAACAGGAAAAATACACATAAAAACATCATATAAAATACCATGACCCTGTTCCACAAAAGGTGGGGAACAACATGGCCCAATTGACCCTTGTGTAGTGCCCACATTTACCTAGTGGGACACTACATTTGGGATGAGGTGAAACTTACTATTCTAGGGAAGGGAGTAACCCAAGGCATAGCTACAGGCTTCTAAGTCCTAATGTGAAATTGCTGCTCTCATTCATATATGGTTCTAGTATGTTATGTGGAAGAAAGCCCTGGGGACCTCTTAACCCCTTATGGACCGGGTTCATTTTCACCTTAAGGACCAGGCCATTTTTTGCAAATCTGACCAGTGTCAATTTAAGTGGTGATAACTTTAAAACGCTTTGACTTATCCAGGCCATTCTGAGATTGTTTTTTCGTCACATATTGTACTTCATGACACTGGTAAAATGGAGTCAAAAAAATTAATTTTTATTTATAAAAAAATACAAAATTTACCCCAAATTTTGAACAATTAGCAAATTTCCAAGTTTCAATTTCTCTACTTCTATAATACATAGTAATACCTACAAAAATAGTTATTACTTTACATTCCCCATATGTCTACTTCATGTTTGGATCATTTTAGGAATTACATTTTATTTTTTGGGGATGTTACAATGCTTAGAAGTTTGGAAGCAAATAGAAACCACCCAAAAATGACCCCGTTCTATAAACTACACCCCTCAAGGTATTCAAAACTGATTTCACAAACTTTGTTAACCCTTTAGGTGTTCCACAAGAATTAATGGAAAATAGAGATACAATTTTAAAATGTCACTTTTTTGGCAGATTTTCCATTTTAATAATTTTTTTTCCAGTTACAAAGCAAAAGTTAACAGCAAAACAAAACTCAGTATTGATGGATCTGATTCTGTAGTTTACAAAAACACCCCATATGTGGTCATAAACCGCTGTACGGGCACACGGCAGGGCGCAGAAGGAAAGGAATGCCATAAGGTTTTTGGAAGGCAGATTTTGCTTGACTGTTTTTTTGACACCATGTCCCATTTGAAGCCTCCCTGATGCACCCCTAGAGTAGAAACTCCAAAAAAGTCACCCCATTTTAGAAACTACGGGATAGGATGGCAGTTTTGTTGGTACTATTTTAGGGTACATATGATTTTTGGTTGCTCTATATTACACTTTTTGTGAGGCAAGGTAACAAGAAATAGTTGTTTTGGCACCTTTTTTATTTTTTGTTATTTACAACATTCATCTGACAGGTTAGATCATGTGGTATTTTTATAGTGCCGGTCGATACGGACGCGGCGATACCTAATATGTATACATTTTTATTTATTTGAACCAAACAAAATCATGTTTTAGTGTTTCAATAGTCTGAGAGCAATAGTTTTTTCAGTTTTTAGGCGATTATCTTGGGTAGGGTATGATTTTTGCGGGATGAGATGACTGTTTGATTGGCACTATTTTGGAGATGACAAAAAATTGTTTATTTAGCACAGTTTTTATTTTTCATGGTGTTCATCTGAGGGGTTAGGTCATGTGATATTTTTATAGAGCCGGTTGATACGGACGTGGCGATACCTAATATGTATACTTTTTTTTATTTATGTAAGTTTTACACAATAATATCATTTTTGAAACAAATATAATTTTTTAAACAAAAAAAAATTATGTTTTAGTGTCTCCATATTCTGAGAGCCATAGTTTTTTCAGTTTTTGAGCGATTATCTTAAGTAGGGTCTCATTTTTTGTGGGATGAGATGACGGTTTGATTGGCACTATTTTGAGGTGCATATGACTTTTTGATCGCTTGCTATTAGAATTTTTGTGATGTAAGGTGCCAAAAAATGGTTTATTTAGTACAGTTTTCATTTTTTATGGTGTTCATCTGAGGGGTTAGGTCATGTGATATTTTTATAGTAAGTTTTCCACAATAACAGCTTTTTTAAAACAAAAAAATTATGTTTTAGTGTCTCCATATTCTGAGCCATAGTTTTTTTTGTTTTTGGGCGATTGGGCTTATTTTTTGCGGGATGAGGTGATGGTTAGATTGGTACTATTTTGGTGGGCATACTCCTTTTTGATCGCTTGCTGTTGTACTTTTTGTGATGTAAGGTGACAAAAAAAATGGTTTATTTAGAACAGTTTTTATTCTTTATGGTGTTCATCTGAGGGGTTAGGTCATGTGATATGTTTATAGAGCCGGTCAATATGGATGCAGCGATACCTAATATGTCAACTCCCCCCCCCCCCCTATTTTTTACCAATTTTTTTTACTTTATTTGGGGGAAATGACGTTTTTGTTTATTTTTACTTGGAACATTAAATTTTTGGGGGGGGAAACTTTATTTTTTCAAATTATTTTTCACTTTAATTTTTGTCCCACTTTGGAAATTCAACTTTTGGGGGTCTAATTCTTTACAATGCATTCCAATACTTCTGTATTGGAATGCATTGGCTGTATGAGTAATACAATGAGTATTACTCATGCAGCTTCTGGCCTGTGAGATCCAGGGGGCTGGATCTCACAGGCTCGTCACCAGAATGCAGCGCGATGCCTTCCTACAGCCCTTCCTACCGCCCCACGGGGACCCAATGGCACCGCAGTCAGCTGCACGATAGAAAGCCGCAAACCGCAGGTCTGAATTGACCTGCGGCTTGCTGCGATCGCTGACACGGGGGGGTCACAGGACCCCCTGGGCATTGAGCCATGGTGCCATGCTCAATTGGCATTGGGCAGTGGTGATCGGAAATACACATGACGTACCGGTATCGCTGACCCTTTTGTGCCTGGGCTCAGAAGGTCGCAGCGGGTGGCTACTCACTTGATCACTCCATGACCTAGTGGTGTGAATGGATTCCGGTCCAGGTTTTTATGCTTAGGTTTGCGACCCTTTTTGTCCCTGTTAGGAATCTGTAGCTTTTCCTTTCAGCTGTTCTCTGTCATCCACTCCCAGCTACTATATATTCTCCATTTCTGCTTCCCTTGTTGCCATAATAGAAAATAGGCCAGCACTACTCACTATTGTTGTAGCAAATCCAGTATGTGGTGGTGCCTGTAGTATTAAACCCTGGTCCTAGGGTTTCCGTAGTAGACAAAAGTTGAATAAGCCACGGCACTCCAGAGGGATTCCAATCAATTTCTTTATTACACCTTGTGTAGCAACGTTTCAACCTAATGGTCTTTGTCAAGCTCCCATTACACAAATGTCACAGTGAACATTAAATACAGTCCCCTGGCTCCGCATTGGTTACTGCTGAGCCCTACCCTTTAACCCCCTCATTGCTTTTTATAAACATTTACATATTGCCCACTCCATAGTCCCTAATAACATACTTTCATCCTCTGCTCCTTTGCTTCACCATGCTGCAGGAGATGCCGTCCCATCCTCCTCACTACAGGTGCACAGCGGTATTCCCACATTACACCACGAGGCTTCCGCGTCTCTGTGTAGAGTCTGCGCATGCACGAAGTCGCTTCCGCCCTTCTCTGCGCATCTCCATCTCCAGACTATGCCCCACTTCCTGGTCATGTGATCCCGTCGCTCTGATGACGCGTTATCACATGATCATACTCCGTTCTATTCAATCTAAATGCCATCAGATTCCAAGGCACCGGTCCTACTGTATATTTTAAAATAGTTGCGTAAGATTACTGATGAGACCCTCAATTAGACGGTGTGGGCTGTCTGGCATCCACCATACACTGATCAACATTTTGTAAGGCCATTAATTATGCCATTCTAGTATATTACCTATCTTATGGAGGCTGCTATTATCAGGGCCACTGTTGCATTCATTTAATTTCTATTATAGCGTCCAGTCTTCAAAGTGAATATCATGGTATTTTATTCAGAGGCTATACATATAGGTTTGCCACCATTCATCCAGTGACTGGTATATAGGGTAAGCGTTCATGGGGTGATTAACCCTCAGTACGCCAGCCCATCCAGTCTCATACTTCCATTCATTCCATAAGAGAGTTTAAACGGGGGAATGTAAGGCTACTCCTCCATTGGGGGAGTCGCCCACACTCCCTCACAATCTCCCTAAAAGTTGTTTTATGGCGAAAACCTGTTACTTCTTAATTTACCTCAAGTACCATTTCACTTGATCACTTATTAGAGAAAAATTCTCAAACCATGTGAATTATCACACAAGCGGACCCTTTTAGCAGCAGTCTCCATTTACTATGCATATCACTCTTAAATTATATTATATATGGTGCAAACCTTGACTATCCCACATCGTCATTGAAGTGTCTATATGACCGGTTCCCCTTTTGACCCATCCACCATGGGTCTTTCACTCAGAAGGCATCATGAAGATAAAAAGACGGTTCTCCCGCAGCATGTATGTCCAAGCAGAATCTAAGACAAAAGAAAAAAATTCTTTAGAAAAACTATCATCATAAAAATGGAGATATGGGCCAAACAGGAGTTTAGATATATTCATATATACAATGTAAAAAAACTGGCTTCTTAGCCTGGTATTTGGAGCACATTTACGCACAGCCCGAACTGGAGTCAGAAAAGGGAACCCACTTTAAATTCCCTATTTAGGCCCTTCGGCTCTAATGTCTCCAACTCGTAGATCCATCTTAGCTCTTTTTGCTTTAACAGCTTCTCCCTATCTCCACCTCTCCTTAAAGTTGGGACGTTGTCAATAATCCTAAATCTCAATTGAGAGACATTATGCCTATATTTCCAAAAGTGTTCAGGCACTGGTAATTCTACTTCATCATCACTTTGATTTTGTTGATTTCTTTCTTTTTCCTTTTTAGCTAATAGCTTACGTATAGTGTACCGATGTTGGTTAATCCTGTTTTTACAGGGCTGTGTCGTCTCTCCTATATAGAGAAGACCACACGGGCATTGCAAGCTATAGATGGCAAAATCTGTATTGCATGTATAGTGTCCTTTAATGTCATATTTCTTCCCCGTTTGAGGGTGACAGAAGGCGTCACCCTTGATTAAGCTGCCGCAATTGCAGCAGCCCAAGCAAGGGTAACAGCCCCTTCTGCCAGCCTCCTTTTTCTTAGTTTTAACATCAGCTGATGTCAGGCTATCTTTAAGATTTCTGGGCCTCTTATATGACATCAGAGGGGGGGATTGAAATTCGATAACCTTAGGAAAGGAATGTGTCAGTATGTGCCAGTTATGTCTCAGTATGTTTGAGATGCGATTGCTCATTTTACTATAAGTTGATACAAATGGGATCCTATTTATTTTTGGTTCCTCCCTCTTCTCTATATTAGTTAATAGATGCTGTCGGTTACTATTCCTGGCTTTTTCTAAATTTCTATCTATCAATTTTTTGGGGTATTTTCTATCCCTAAATCTTTGTCCCATTTTTTTCAATCTATCATCTACTAAACTTTCTTCTGACACTATTCTTCTTGCTCGTAGAAACTGGCTGAACGGTAAAGATTCTACTGACCTCCTAGGATGTGCACTATCATAACATAACATACTATTCCTGTCCGTTGGCTTAATAAAGAGATCGGTTTCCAACTTACCTTCCCTTACATAAACCAACGTATCCAGAAACTGTAATGATTCCGCTGAGTACACTTTTGTAAATCTCAATTGGTCATGCAGCTGATTAATATAATCATGAAATTCCTGTAACTTTTCTTCCGTACCGTTCCATATGAGGAAAATATCGTCTATATACCGCATCCACCCCCTCACATTACTGTAGAGGGTGGATGGGTATATAGACGATTCCTCAATTTTTGACATGTATATATTCGCATATGTCGGGGCCACGTTGGACCCCATCGCGGTGCCCCGACATTGCTCATAAAACATATCATCAAACAGAAAATAATTATGATACAGTAGAATTTCAAGTAGGGAGATTAAAAATGTTATGGTGTCAGGCTCATAATCTGACCTCTCTAGGGCCCATCTAACTGCCTCCAATCCCAGTTCATGATCGATACTGGTATAGAGGCTGGTTACATCAAATGAAACCAAAAAATCTCCCTCTTGAAATTCCAGTGCATCAATTTTTAACAGAAAATCCGTAGTATCCTTCACATAGGATTTAGCTTCCATAGCATAACATTTTAGGATTTTATCTAAAAAAGTTGCAGCATTGGAGAAGACTGACCCCATGCCGGACACAATGGGGCGTCCTGGCGGGTCTTTCAACCCTTTGTGTATCTTAGGGAGGATATATAAGAGAGGAGTCACCGGGTTCTGTGGCACAAGATAAGTATGCAAATTGGCATCGATCAGGTCATTCGCAAAGGCACTGTCTGCCAATAACCTAATTTTGCGTATAATGATCCATTTTGGATCACTATTTAGAGGTTTATATACCTCCTTGTCATTAACTTGTCTCATCACCTCCATTTTATACCTATCTGTGTCCATCACCACGGTGGCTCCTCCCTTATCCGCCCTTTTGATGGTAATTTCCCTCCTATTTTTCAGGGATTTTAGTGCTGCTTTCTCACCCCCTGTCAGATTGGTGATATTTAGATCTACCTTTGATCTCTTAAGCTTTTCAATCTCCAGTCTGACAAGGGAGACAAAGGTATCAATAGCTTTGTTGTATACAGGCGGTTGAAAGTCACTCTTAAGAAAAAGACCCACACTCTTCAGCGACAGGACCTCCTTCTGGACTTCTTTATCTCCAGTGGGCGCTATTTCACTGAAGTGCACCTTCAGTTTAATGCGCCTAAAGAAATTATGCAGGTCCATTTCCACTTGGAACCAGTCAATCTCTATTTCTGGACTGAAGGTTAATCCCCTATTCAACAGCGACATTTCATCTCTAGATAGTTCACAAGAGGAGATATTTACCACTAGGGTGTTATCAGCTTCCTCATTCATTTCCTGGTGAATCTGGAGCCCGTCGGTGGCCTTTCGATCGTGTGACTCTCACTTCTTCCTCTCCCTTGTCCCCAGCGCCGGCATTTTCGTCCCCCTCTCCGTGTGCTTCTCTTGTTCTTTCTCCTAAAAAAGCTTCACTTTGTTCCCCTGAGGACTCTGTATCTGTCAAGTTCCCACGATTGGGTCTCGGTATTTGCGTCTTGAATTTTCTTTTAGACCTCGGATTTCTGTTCCTATTTGTTATTATTGTTTTATAGATACTTCCTTTGCTATAGTCGTCTTGGTCCCTGCTCCACTTTTGCCTCTTTGTTGTCTCAATATTTTCACGGTACTTCCTTAGATCTTGTTCCATCCGTTCTTTTACTGTTTGATATTCCTGTTCAGTTTGTAGAGATTGCAATTGTCGTTCATGTTCTATTATTCTTACTTGTATTTTTAACAGATCTTGTTGTAAAAAGTCCATATTTAATAGCATCATGTCCATGGAAAATCTATCCGCTAAAAAGGCGAATTTAGTCAGGAACTCTGGATTGTTAGGAAACAGAATTGGTCTCAAATGCGTCCTTAGTCCTCTCGGTATGCGTTCAGCCTTATAATATTCCCTTAATGTGGACAGGTGAAGTTCGGTGTTAATAAGCTGTTTTTTCTCCATTTCATATTTACGTTTAATCAGATCCACTGTGGGTTTGTTCAGGAAAGCTCCCTCATCCTCACTCCCGCTCAAGATGTGCGAAATCTGTTCACTGGTGTAAAGTAGACTTTTTGGTGTATCCATTTTTCTCCTCCCACGATCTCTAGCATAGATATCAGAAGGCTATGCTAGGTGAGCGTGCATGTCCTCAGACCTTCATTAACTTAAATAGAAAATAGGCCAGCACTACTCACTATTGTTGTAGCAAATCCAGTATGTGGTGGTGCCTGTAGTATTAAACCCTGGTCCTAGGGTTTCCGTGGTAGACAAAAGTTGAATAAGCCACGGCACTCCAGAGGGATTCCAATCAATTTCTTTATTACACCTTGTGTAGCAACGTTTCAACCTAATGGTCTTTGTCAAGCTCCCATTACACAAATGTCACAGTGAACATTAAATACAGTCCCCTGGCTCCGCATTGGTTACTGCTGAGCCCTACCCTTTAACCCCCTCATTGCTTTTTATAAACATTTACATATTGCCCACTCCATAGTCCCTAATAACATACTTTCATCCTCTGCTCCTTTGCTTCACCATGCTGCAGGAGACGCCGTCCCATCCTCCTCACTACAGGTGCACAGCGGTATTCCCACATTACACCACGAGGCTTCCGCGTCTCTGTGTAGAGTCTGCGCATGCGCGAAGTCGCTTCCGCCCTTCTCTGCGCATCTCCATCTCCAGACTATGCCCCACTTCCTGGTCATGTGATCCCGTCGCTCTGATGACGCATTATCACATGATCATACTCCGTTCTATTCAATCTAAATGCCATCAGATTCCAAGGCACCGGTCCTACTGTATATTTTAACATAGTTGCGTAAGATTACTGATGAGACCCTCAATTAGACGGTGTGGGCTGTCTGGCATCCACCATACACTGATCAACATTTTGTAAGGCCATTAATTATGCCATTCTAGTATATTACCTATCTTATGGAGGCTGCTATTATCAGGGCCACTGTTGCATTCATTTAATTTCTATTATAGCGTCCAGTCTTCAAAGTGAATATCATGGTATTTTATTCAGAGGCTATACATATAGGTTTGCCACCATTCATCCAGTGACTGGTATATAGGGTAAGCGTTCATGGGGTGATTAACCCTCAGTACGCCAGCCCATCCAGTCTCATACTTCCATTCATTCCATAAGAGAGTTTAAACGGGGGAATGTAAGGCTACTCCTCCATTGGGGGAGTCGCCCACACTCCCTCACAATCTTCCTAAAAGTTGTTTTATGGCGAAAACCTGTTACTTCTTAATTTACCTCAAGTACCATTTCACTTGATCACTTATTAGAGAAAAATTCTCAAACCATGTGAATTATCACACAAGCGGACCCTTTTAGCAGCAGTCTCCATTTACTATGCATATCACTCTTAAATTATATTATATATGGTGCAAACCTTGACTATCCCACATCGTCATTGAAGTGTCTATATGACCGGTTCCCCTTTTGACCCATCCACCATGGGTCTTTCACTCAGAAGGCATCATGAAGATAAAAAGCCGGTTCTCCCGCAGCATGTATGTCCAAGCAGAATCTAAGACAAAAGAAAAAAATTCTTTAGAAAAACTATCATCATAAAAATGGAGATATGGGCCAAACAGGAGTTTAGATATATTCATATATACAATGTATATATGAATATATCTAAACTCCTGTTTGGCCCATATCTCCATTTTTATGATGATAGTTTTTCTAAAGAATTTTTTTCTTTTGTCTTAGATTCTGCTTGGGCATACATGCTGCGGGAGAACCGGCTTTTTATCTTCATGATGCCTTCTGAGTGAAAGACCCATGGTGGATGGGTCAAAAGGGGAACCGGTCATATAGACACTTCAATGACGATGTGGGATAGTCAAGGTTTGCACCATATATAATATAATTTAAGAGTGATATGCATAGTAAATGGAGACTTCTGCTAAAAGGGTCCGCTTGTGTGATAATTCACATGGTTTGAGAATTTTTCTCTAATAAGTGATCAAGTGAAATGGTACTTGAGGTAAATTAAGAAGTAACAGGTTTTCGCCATAAAACAACTTTTAGGGAGATTGTGAGGGAGTGTGGGCGACTCCCCCAATGGAGGAGTAGCCTTACATTCCCCCGTTTAAACTCTCTTATGGAATGAATGGAAGTATGAGACTGGATGGGCTGGCGTACTGAGGGTTAATCACCCCATGAACGCTTACCCTATATACCAGTCACTGGATGAATGGTGGCAAACCTATATGTATAGCCTCTGAATAAAATACCATGATATTCACTTTGAAGACTGGACGCTATAATAGAAATTAAATGAATGCAACAGTGGCCCTGATAATAGCAGCCTCCATAAGATAGGTAATATACTAGAATGGCATAATTAATGGCCTTACAAAATGTTGATCAGTGTATGGTGGATGCCAGACAGCCCACACCGTCTAATTGAGGGTCTCATCAGTAATCTTACGCAACTATGTTAAAATATACAGTAGGACCGGTGCCTTGGAATCTGATGGCATTTAGATTGAATAGAACGGAGTATGATCATGTGATAACGCGTCATCAGAGCGACGGGATCACATGACCAGGAAGTGGGGCATAGTCTGGAGATGGAGATGCGCAGAGAAGGGCGGAAGCGACTTCGCGCATGCGCAGACTCTACACAGAGACGCGGAAGCCTCGTGGTGTAATGTGGGAATACCGCTGTGCACCTGTAGTGAGGAGGATGGGACGGCGTCTCCTGCAGCATGGTGAAGCAAAGGAGCAGAGGATGAAAGTATGTTATTAGGGACTATGGAGTGGGCAATATGTAAATGTTTATAAAAAGCAATGAGGGGGTTAAAGGGTAGGGCTCAGCAGTAACCAATGCGGAGCCAGGGGACTGTATTTAATGTTCACTGTGACATTTGTGTAATGGGAGCTTGACAAAGACCATTAGGTTGAAACGTTGCTACACAAGGTGTAATAAAGAAATTGATTGGAATCCCTCTGGAGTGCCGTGGCTTATTCAACATTTGTCTACTACGGAAATCCTAGGACCAGGGATTTAATACTACAGGCACCACCACATACTGGATTTGCTACAACAATAGTGAGTAGTGCTGGCCTATTTTCTATCTATGTTAATGAAGGTCTGAGGACATGCACGCTCACCTAGCATAGCCTTCTGATATCTATGCTAGAGATCGTGGGAGGAGAAAAATGGATACACCAAAAAGTCTACTCTACACCAGTGAACAGATTTCGCACATTCTTGAGCGGGAGTGATGATGAGGGAGCATTTCCTGAACAAACCCACAGTGGATCTGATTAAACGTAAATATGAAATGGAGAAAAAAACAGCTTATTAACACCGAACTTCACCTGTCCACATTAAGGGAGTATTATAAGGCTGAACGCATACCGAGAGGACTAAGGACGCATTTGAGACCAATTCTGTTTCCTAACAATCCAGAGTTCCTGACTAAATTCGCCTTTTTAGCGGATAGATTTTCCATGGACATGATGCTATTAAATATGGACTTTTTACAACAAGATCTGTTAAAAATACAAGTAAGAATAATAGAACATGAACGACAATTGCAATCTCTACAAACTGAACAGGAATATCAAACAGTAAAAGAACGGATGGAACAAGATCTAAGGAAGTACCGTGATAATATTGAGACAACAAAGAGGCAAAAGTGGAGCAGGGACCAAGACGACTATAGCAAAGGAAGTATCTATAAAACAATAATAACAAATAGGAACAGAAATCCGAGGTCTAAAAGAAAATTCAAGACGCAAATATCAGAGACCCTAATCGTGGGAACTTGACAGATACAGAGTCCTCAGGGGAACAAAGTGAAGCTTTTTCAGGAGAAAGAACAAGAGAAGCACATGGAGAGGGGGACGAAAATGCCGGCGCTGGGGACAAGGGAGAGGAAGAAATGAGAGTCACACGATCGAAAAGGCCACCGACGGGCTCCAGATTCACCAGGAAATGAATGAGGAAGCTGATAACACCCTAGTGGTAAATATCTCCTCTTGTGAACTATCTAGAGATGAAATGTCGCTGTTGAATAGGGGATTAACCTTCAGTCCAGAAATAGAGATTGACTGGTTCCAAGTGGAAATGGACCTGCATAATTTCTTTAGGCGCATTAAACTGAAGGTGCACTTCAGTGAAATAGCGCCCACTGGAGATAAAGAAGTCCAGAAGGAGGTCCTGTTGCTGAAGAGTGTGGGTCTTTTTCTTAAGAGTGACTTTCAACCGCCTGTATACAACAAAGCTATTGATACCTTTGTCTCCCTTGTCAGACTGGAGATTGAAAAGCTTAAGAGATCAAAGGTAGATCTAAATATCACCAATCTGACAGGGGGTGAGAAAGCAGCAGTAAAATCCCTGAAAAATAGGAGGGAAATTACCATCAAAAGGGCGGATAAGGGAGGAGGCACCGTGGTGATGGACACAGATAGGTATAAAATGGAGGTGATGAGACAAGTTAATGACAAGGAGGTATATAAACCTCTAAATAGTGATCCAAAATGGATCATTATACGCAAAATTAGGTTATTGGCAGGACTAGTGCCTTTCGCGAATGACCTGATCGATGCCAATTTGCATACTTATCTTGTGCCACAGAACCCGGTGACTCCTCTCTTATATATCCTCCCTAAGATACACAAAGGGTTGAAAGACCCGCCAGGACGCCCCATTGTGTCCGGCATGGGGTCAGTCTTCTCCAATGCTGCAACTTTTTTAGATAAAATCCTAAGATGTTATGCTATGGAAGCTAAATCCTATGTGAAGGATACTACGGATTTTCTGTTAAAAATTGATGCACTGGAATTTCAAGAGGGAGATTTTTTGGTTTCATTCGATGTAACCAGCCTCTATACCAGTATCGATCATGAACTGGGATTGGAGGCAGTTAGATGGGCCCTAGAGAGGTCAGATTATGAGTCCTGACACCATAATCATTTTTAATCTCCCTACTTGAAATTCTACTGTATCATAATTATTTTCTGTTTGATGATATGTTTTATGAGCAATGTCCGGGCACCGCGATGGGGTCCAACGTGGCCCCGACATATGCGAATATATACATGTCAAAAATTGAGGAATCGTCTATATACCCATCCACCCTCTACAGTAATGTGAGGGGGTGGATGCGGTATATAGACGATATTTTCCTCATATGGAACGGTACGGAAGAAAAGTTACAGGAATTTCATGATTATATTAATCAGCTGCATGACCAATTGAGATTTACAAAAGTGTACTCAGCGGAATCATTACAGTTTCTGGATACGTTGGTTTATGTAAGGGAAGGTAAGTTGGAAACCAATCTCTTTATTAAGCCAACGGACAGGGATAGTATGTTATGTTATGATAGTGCACATCCTAGGAGGTCAGTAGAATCTTTACCGTTCAGCCAGTTTCTACGAGCAAGAAGAATAGTGTCAGAAGAAAGTTTAGTAGATGATAGATTGAAAAAAATGGGACAAAGATTTAGGGATAGAAAATACCCCAAAAAATTGATAGATAGAAATTTAGAAAAAGCCAGGAATAGTAACCGACAGCATCTATTAACTAATATAGAGAAGAGGGAGGAACCAAAAATAAATAGGATCCCATTTGTATCAACTTATAGTAAAATGAGCAATCGCATCTCAAACATACTGAGACATAACTGGCACATACTGACACATTCCTTTCCTAAGGTTATCGAATTTCAATCCCCCCCTCTGATGTCATATAAGAGGCCCAGAAATCTTAAAGATAGCCTGACATCAGCTGATGTTAAAACTAAGAAAAAGGAGGCTGGCAGAAGGGGCTGTTACCCTTGCTTGGGCTGCTGCAATTGCGGCAGCTTAATCAAGGGTGACGCCTTCTGTCACCCTCAAACGGGGAAGAAATATGACATTAAAGGACACTATACATGCAATACAGATTTTGCCATCTATAGCTTGCAATGCCCGTGTGGTCTTCTCTATATAGGAGAGACGACACAGCCCTGTAAAAACAGGATTAACCAACATCGGTACACTATACGTAAGCTATTAGCTGAAAAAGAAAGAAATCAACAAAATCAAAGTGATGATGAAGTAGAATTACCAGTGCCTGAACACTTTTGGAAATATAGGCATAATGTCTCTCAATTGAGATTTAGGATTATTGACAACGTCCCAACTTTAAGGAGAGGTGGAGATAGGGAGAAGCTGTTAAAGCAAAAAGAGCTAAGATGGATCTACGAGTTGGAGACATTAGAGCCGAAGGGCATAAATAGGGAATTTAAAGTGGGTTCCCTTTTCTGACTCCAGTTCGGGCTGTGCGTAAATGTGCTCCAAATACCAGGCTAAGAAGCCAGTTTTTTTACATTGTATATATGAATATATCTAAACTCCTGTTTGGCCCATATCTCCATTTTTATGATGATAGTTTTTCTAAAGAATTTTTTTCTTTTGTCTTAGATTCTGCTTGGACATACATGCTGCGGGAGAACCGTCTTTTTATCTTCATGATGCCTTCTGAGTGAAAGACCCATGGTGGATGGGTCAAAAGGGGAACCGGTCATATAGACACTTCAATGACGATGTGGGATAGTCAAGGTTTGCACCATATATAATATAATTTAAGAGTGATATGCATAGTAAATGGAGACTGCTGCTAAAAGGGTCCGCTTGTGTGATAATTCACATGGTTTGAGAATTTTTCTCTAATAAGTGATCAAGTGAAATGGTACTTGAGGTAAATTAAGAAGTAACAGGTTTTCGCCATAAAACAACTTTTAGGGAGATTGTGAGGGAGTGTGGGCGACACCCCCAATGGAGGAGTAGCCTTACATTCCCCCGTTTAAACTCTCTTATGGAATGAATGGAAGTATGAGACTGGATGGGCTGGCGTACTGAGGGTTAATCACCCCATGAACGCTTACCCTATATACCAGTCACTGGATGAATGGTGGCAAACCTATATGTATAGCCTCTGAATAAAATACCATGATATTCACTTTGAAGACTGGATGCTATAATAGAAATTAAATGAATGCAACAGTGGCCCTGATAATAGCAGCCTCCATAAGATAGGTAATATACTAGAATGGCATAATTAATGGCCTTACAAAATGTTGATCAGTGTATGGTGGATGCCAGACAGCCCACACCGTCTAATTGAGGGTCTCATCAGTAATCTTACGCAACTATGTTAAAATATACAGTAGGACCGGTGCCTTGGAATCTGATGGCATTTAGATTGAATAGAACGGAGTATGATCATGTGATAACGCGTCATCAGAGCGACGGGATCACATGACCAGGAAGTGGGGCATAGTCTGGAGATGGAGATGCGCAGAGAAGGGCGGAAGCGACTTCGTGCATGCGCAGACTCTACACAGAGACGCGGAAGCCTCGTGGTGTAATGTGGGAATACCGCTGTGCACCTGTAGTGAGGAGGATGGGACGGCATCTCCTGCAGCATGGTGAAGCAAAGGAGCAGAGGATGAAAGTATGTTATTAGGGACTATGGAGTGGGCAATATGTAAATGTTTATAAAAAGCAATGAGGGGGTTAAAGGGTAGGGCTCAGCAGTAACCAATGCGGAGCCAGGGGACTGTATTTAATGTTCACTGTGACATTTGTGTAATGGGAGCTTGACAAAGACCATTAGGTTGAAACGTTGCTACACAAGGTGTAATAAAGAAATTGATTGGAATCCCTCTGGAGTGCCGTGGCTTATTCAACTTTTGTCCCTTGTTGCCAGTTATAGACTTTTCTTCCAGGCCGCCCAATGCCAATTGAGCATGGCACCATGGCTCAATGCCCAGGGGGGGGTCCTGTGACCCCCCCGTATCGGCGATCGCAGCAAGCCGCAGGTCAATTCAGACCTGCGGTTTGCGGCTTTCTATCTAGCAGCGGACGGCGGTGCCATCGGGTCCCTGTGGGGCTGTAGGGGAGACCCGATGGCATGGAAGGCAGCGCGATGCCTAAGGAAGGCATCACGCTGCCTTCCGGTGACGAGCCTGTGAGATCCAGCCCTCTGGATCTCACAGGCCAGAAGCTGCATGAGTAATACTCACTGTATTACTCATACAGCCAATGCATTCCAATACAGAAGTATTGGAATGCATTGTAAAGAATTAGACCCCCAAAAGTTGAATTTCCAAAGTGGGACAAAAAGTAAAGTGAAAAAAAATTTGAAAAAATAAAGTTTCCCCCCCCAAAAATGTAATGTTCCAAGTAAAAATAAACAGAAACGTCATTTTCTGACCTCAGGTGGTGTAGCTGTGGAGCCTGCTGGAGCTGTTGGAACCAGTTTGGTTGGATCTCCGGTTCTCTCCATCTTGTTTCCTACTATTTGTTGTCTCCCTTCTGGGATTATATGTTGTGTTTGTATTGTTTGTCCTTTCCCTGTTGTTACCCTAGGTGTTAGTAGGTGGTAGGGCTCCCACCACCCTACTCACTACCTAGGGCTTCTTTCAGGGTAAGCCAGGGACGAGGCATGTGATCAGCGTACATGTAAGCAACCCGTCTAGAGACCTCAGGGTAGCCAGGTGGCAGTGTTAGGTGAGTTAGGGGTCACCACTCCTCCCTCTCCCTTGTGTCAGGGCACCCGGTCTGCCTTCCCTCTGCGCCGCGCGTCTGGTACCTGCCATACCAGACGTGATAGCTGTGTGGCAATATTGGACCCAGATGAAGGTTACAAGGTAGAGCAGGATTGACATCCTTCTATAAATTCACGGACAGTCTGTGAAAATGCGATGTTTTTTTTCTGCCGTCCATAACATCCAGAAGAAAAAAGTCTGTCAGTGAATTATCTTCAGTATTCACAGGTTACAGGGCGCAAAAATGCCTCCAGCCAGCATTGCGGACAGTGGCATGGAGCGTGAGTCAGGTGAGTATTTAATTATTTTTTCTTTGTCACTACTCACCTACTGACCACTGGGGCACTATAGGGCACTATAGCTACTGAGTTCCCTATAGGGGACGATTATAACTATTGGGGGACCATCCTAGCTACTGGGGGAATTATAGGGGACCATTATCGCTATTGGGGTACTATAGGGGACCATAATAGCTATTAGGGTACTATAGGGGACCACAAAAAATACAGGAGGCATTATAGGGAACCATTAAAACTAATGGGGCATTATAGGGAACCATTATAATGACTGAGCGCATTATAACTACTGGAAGAAATATATGACTACTGGGGCACTATAGGGAGGCATTATAACAACTTAAGGAACTATAGGGGACAATATAGGTGAGCATTACATCTACTAGGGAACTATTGAGACACATTATAGCTACTGGGGCACTATAGGAGAGCATAATAACTACTAGGGCATTATAGGAAGGCATTATAATTACTGGGGTCACTATATGAGACATTATAACTACTGGGTTCACAGACAGGGGGTACTATGGAGGTTGTATTACTACTGGGAGTACTATTGGGTGCTTTATCAATACTGGGGACACTAAGGGAATCTTTAGTACTAATGGGAAAACTTTGATGGCAATTTTACCACTGGGTCACTATGGGGGAGTTCTGCAACTGTTGAGCGGCTTTATTTCTACTGAAGGCACTATAAAGAAAATGATTTCGCCTATAGGGGTGCCATTACTACTGCTTGGGCACTTGGGGGGCATTATCATTATTTGGCACAATATGGAGGACACCATTGCTAACAGGGGTACTTTCAGGGAGCATTATCACTATGGTGACACTTTAGGGGACATTATTACTGTGCTGCTCTCTGTGGCTCTGCTCTATTCAGGGGTGAAGTGACCATTCGGGCACTCGGGCATGGACCACTAAGGGGCCCTGTCAGGGGCCCGGCATGAAGTACAATATGAGGCAAGAAAAGGGGGGGTTGGCGCAGAGGCAAGGGGGGGGGGGGGGGGTGCGGTACGCACTCACACACCCAGCAGTTCTTGTCACTGCTGGGCTGTTGTTTCCATAGCGAAGCAGGGAGCGCTCTCCGTTCTCAGCTTAACTGTTCTTCTGAGCACTCCCCCTGCTGGCCACACATCATGCTGCTGGCTGTGGGAGGAGCGCTGAAGGTCCAGGAATCAGCCTCCAGCACAGCCAGCAGTGTGATGTGAGTGTGGGAGCGCGTCATCAGGAAAAAAGGTATGTGTGTGTTTTTTTTTTCTTTTTAAAGCTGCAGACTGGGGGCAGCAACTACTGTGAGAGGGCTGTGGGCATAACTAATTTAAGGGGGCACATATCTGGCATTACTACTATGAGGGGCTATATCTGGCATAACTACTGTGAGGGGGCCTGTTACTGCTGCAGCCAATCACTGGTCCCAATGGTATATTGTTGGTGACAATGTTTGGTTGCAGTGGCCATATGCTATATACCTGGATGTCACTGTGCACGTCACTGACATTGTAACATGCACAGTGATATGCACACTTGCCCATTATATCCACATTAGTCTTTGCTTACATAGCTGCAGCAATCATGCTAGAACGTCCAGCAAATCACATACATCATCACTGTAGGAACAACAGTCAATTTACAACAACAGATTATCTGACAGATTTTCTGACCAATCATTGGCCAAATGGCCGTTTACACACACAGATCTTTTGTTATACAAACCAACTATTGGTCTGATTGGACTGAAATTGGTCAGATAAATTGGTATAAATGCACCCAGAGTATTTGTGCTAGAGTGGTGGGGGAAATACCAACCAAAAATTCCATATGCTGCTACCATATTTTATTTTTAACTATAGTACAGCCCCTTTAAAGGCATTATTGTTAGGGCATTTTGAGGGCGTGGAATGGGGGTCACGGTCTATAAAAAGGGAGAGGGAGTATGGGGGTCATTTATGATTTAAGGTTGCTTTTATGTCAGTTTTAAGTCTGGCTTTGCTTTGCATGCCTGCAGCAAATTTATAGACTGTGGCAACTTAATAATGTATGGGGAGTGAGTGTAATGTGTTTCACACCAATAGGTGTATAAGGTGACCAAGGGGTTGCCTGGCGTGGGTTGCAACTTTTTTGTGACTTTTGCAAAAGTCGCACATAGTAAATGAGCCGTGATCCAGGTCTGATCTCACTTTTAGCTCTTAAACGTAGACCACTGTGAAAAGTGGCGAGGAACATGAAATGTTGCAAATATATTGCTGTTGCCATGACTTATGACTTTGTTACACCACGAAACTGACATATCTGATTTCATAAATGAAATCTGATATTTGATTTTTGATCTGTCTAGAAAAAATGTAAAATTGGCAACCCTGTGTCAAATGTGAACCCATTCTAAGGGTAGTGTAGTGCATGCCCAAAATGATGGTATATTTTAAAATTAGCAAACTAAACAATCCAAGAGACAGAACACTGCCAGCCAATGTGTCACGGATGCTCTCAATCCTGAGCACAATTTACATATGAAAGACTCATCCAGTAAATATATATCAATCTATATTTACACAGCTCAATTTAACTGCTTATTTTTCAAAGCAAGTACAGTAAATGCTTTCATTTTTATGAACACTGCATTTACTCATAGCACTTTTGATTGGTGCTGCCATTGAAGATATGCTGCTTTGAGAAATCTGTTGTTAAGATGAACTGTGTAAATATAGATTGATACGCATTTACTGGATGAGCCGGGTCTTTCATGTGAATATATTTTAGACCTAGGCCAAGAAGAGACCTTAATCTACTTGTGCTGTACTGTATGAGGCATATTCAATAAATTATCTACCTGAATATGGAAAACAACATTTTTTGAGAAAATTAAACTTACTACTTTTCAGTGTAATCCCCCTTGACTTCAACACTCTCATTCCATTTCACCCCCAATGTTTGGATGCCTTCAGAATAGAAGGAAACTTGTTGCTGCTGCAGGAACCGTGTTACCACCTTTTTGATTGCATTATCATCAGGAAATTGTTGCCCACGCAGAGATTTCTTCAGTTTTTGAAAGAGAAAGTAATCACTGGGAGCCAGGTCTGGACTGTGTGGTGGATGGTTAAGTTCTATGAAGCTTGTGATTTGCGAGACTTGTGAGCTTTCCCATTGTTATGAGGCAGCAACACACCTGCCGACAACTTCCCATGGCGTTTCTCTTTGATTGCCTCACTTAATACCTTCATAGTTGAAGCAAAGGTGTCTCCAGTAATTGTTGTCTTGGGTGGCATGAATTTTAGTAATAAAACCCCTCCTGTATCCCAAAAAACTGTTTACATGATCTTTCCAGTGGATCGCTGCACACAAAATTTCTTTGGAGTTGGTGACCCCTTCTACTTCCATTGCATGGACTCTTGTTTGGTCTCAGAATCAGGATTTTGGTGGTCTTTAGAATATTCGAAAATACGAATATATACAGTCCTGATCAAAAGTTTAAGACCACTTGAAAAATGGCAAAAAATCATATTTAGCATGGCTTGATCTTAGCAAGGTTCCAAGTAGAGCTTCAACATGCAACAAGAAGAAATGGGAGTGAGACAAAACATTTTTTGAGCATTCAGTTTAACAAAAACAATGAATAAACTGAAACAGGCTGTTTTTCAGCTGATCAAAAGTTTAGGACCACACTTCCAAAAAAAAAACTAACCCCCCCGCCAAAACAGAAATCCAACTTCCAAACATGAACTCAGTAATGAGTTTTGGCATGCTTGATGCAAGCGTTTCCATGAGGTGAGTGGGAACATTTCTCCAAGTGGTGAAGACTTACTGAAGATCTACTGTCTGGAACTGTTGTCCATTTTTGTAAACTTCCCTTGCCATCCATCCCCAAAGGTTCTCAATTGGATTTAGATCAGGGGAACACTCAGGATGGGCCAAAATAGTTATGTTATTCTCCTGGAAGAAGTCCCTTGTCCTGTGGGCATTGTGTGCTGTAGCGTGTACTGTTACCACACAGACGAGGGCCCTCAGTCATGACGAATGCTCTCTCAACATCTCTCAACATCTGGACATAGCCAGCGGCCTTTTGACGTCCCTGCACTTCCTGAAGCTCCATTCTTCCACTGAGGGAAAAAGCACCCCAGACCATTATGGCGCCCCCTCCACTGTGGCGCGTAAAAAACATCTCAGGTGGGATCTGCTTGTCATGCCAGTAACGCTGGAAACCATCAGGACCATCAAGGTTACATTTTTTCTCATCAGAGAATAAAACTTTCTTCCACCTTTGAATGTCCCATGTTTGGTGCTCTCTTGCAAAGTCCAAACGAGCAGTTCTGTGGCATTCAAGGAGACAAGGTCTTTGTTTTTGAAGCCCTTCAGTCTCAGATGCCATCTGATGGTTATGGGGCTGCAGTCAGCACCAGTGAGGGCCTTAATTTGGGTCGAGGATCGTCCAGTGTCTTGACGGACAGCCAATTGGATCCTCCGGCTCAGTGCTGATTACATTTTTTGGGATCTTCCACTTGACTTTTTTGTTCCATAACCCTCAGGATCATTTAAGAAATTCCAAATGACTGTCTTACTGCGTCCCACCTCAGAAGCGATGGCGCGCTGTGAGAGACCCTGCTTATGCAGTTTAACAACCTGGCCACATTCAAAAAGGGAGAGTTTTTTTGCCTTTGCCATCACAACGTCTGACTACCTGACAGAAAATGACAATGAATCCACATCTTTGCACAGATTTGGCCTTTTAAAGGCATGTAGTCCTAACATTTTGATCAGCTGAAAAACAGCCTGTTTCAGTTTATTCATTGTTTTCATTAAATTGAATGCTCAAAAAATGTTTTGTCTCACTTTCATTTCTTCTTGTTGCATGTTGAAGCTCCACTTGGAACTTTATTAAAATCCAGCCATGCTAAATATGATTTTTTGCCATTTTTAAAGTGGTCTTAAACTTTTGATCAGGACTGTATCACTATATTCAAAATATTCTAGAATTCTCGAAGTGCCGATATTCACGATTAATATTCGCACCCAACACTACATATCAGGGTAAAACTACTATCAGGGGGAAATTATCAGGGCAAAACTACATTGAGGGGGCACATATCAAGATAGAACTACTGTGAGGGGGCACATATCTGGCATAACTACTATGAGGGGCACATCTGGGCATAACTACTGTGAGGTGGCATATACCTGTGCATAACTACTGTAATGGGGCACATATCCGGGCACAACTACTATGAGGGGGCACAAATTAGGGCATAACTACTGTGAGGGGCACATCTGGGCATAACTACTGTGAGGGGGCATATACCTGTGCAGAACTACTGTAAAGGGGAACATATCTGGGCACAACTACTATAAGGGGGCACATATTATGGCATAACAACTGTGAGGGGGCATATACCTGTGCATAACTTCTGTGAAGGGGCACATATCCGGGCATAACTACTATGAGGGGGGCACATCTCTGTGAAAGAGATACATGTGGGCATAACTACTATGTGGGCCTTACTACTATGAAGAGGACACATGTTGGCATGACTATGGTAAAGGGGTCGCAATATGGGCATGAATACTTTGAGTTGCACATAGTGTCCCTCTTCCTTCTTTTCAAAAGTTGGGAGGTATGCACTGTGCAGTATTTAAAGGGGTTGTCCCTTGAAAAATATTATACATTTTGCAAACCAGCACCTGGATCCGAATACTTTTGTGTAATGAAACCAACCTCGCCACTGGGTGGTGGAGAAGCCTGGTTGTCAGCCTCTTGCCCCAGGATTATGGGCCCTCTCATCAGCCCATGCTAAACTTAAACCCCATGGCGATTTGACTGTGTTTGTGGCATCTGAGCGCTGTTTGGATATATTGAGCGCTCAGATCCAAGCCATCTGGGGATATGTTAAATGTCTATGTGTACTGTAATGGTTGGGACATTGTATATTTGAGTAGTGATGTCTGTCCTATTGTCTCCACGTGTGTATTGGCGATTCCACTTTGTCCTGAGAGATAATTGAATTACTCCTCGGTTGTCTCCAGGACAGAAGACATTGTTTAAAAACGATGTATTCTCCTGCCTGTGATAATTACATCAACCCATTGTGTAAGGTAATTGTATCACAGGCAGAGGGGAGGAATTTATATGGGAGTGTTTTACTGTATTGTACGTGTTTATTGGTTGTTTTTACAAAACCCTGTGGGTGGTACTAATGTGTACCAATGTTATATAAGAACAATAAACACACAGCTCTTGCTGTCCACTGCTTGACCCTCAACACAGAGCCTTGTCTCTTTCTTGGGGGGATTCACTATATGCTGTTAGAGACTGATTGCTAGGAGTGTAAGCCACTTGGGTGCGTTTCCTATTCGTCTATTAGCAGCTATTCGTGAGGTTCCTGTCACCGCCACTTCTGTGAGAAGGTCTGTTAGATGTTCTTCTCTACCTGCATGACGTTCTTTGTTTTAGTTTCACTTTGTCATCTCCTTTCCTTCTCCCAGCTGTCACCTACTTACACTAATTGTCTCCCTTTATATTCCCTCCCATACTGCCTCACTTTGCGGTTTATACTTCTTCCTGGATTGTGTTCACTACTGGAGGCTGCTTCTGCTGATTCCTCAGATAAGTCTGTTTCTTTTATTTGTGTTTCCTTGCTGGCTTGATTCTAGGTGACCCTGACTCCATCCATATTAAGTGCAGGGAGCCGGTGGTCATGTCCCCTCACTGTTATAGGGTTTTCAGGTGTCACATAGTATTAGGTATGTGGACATACAATCGTCTACCATAAAGACCTTTGCATGGGCATAGCAGTCAGGGAGAGCTCTAGTTTTTTTTAGGGCTCACACATATGCTCCTTAGTTTGGGATCAAGCGAGTTGGATGTTTATTTATAAGTTCCAGCTTTCTGCAACACCATCCGTGACAGTTACGTTCGGGAGTTTGGAGAATTCCCTTGTATGCCGTTACATTTTGTAATTGCATATAATTAAAATTGTATTATATCTACTAAATTATTCAATAAAATCTGTATAGTGCCACCTGCTCTTTGCTCCTTTTCTAATTTGACTGTCCTGCTCACTGAGATGGAAGCACATGCTCAGGTCTATCCTTCAACTTTCACTAGCTACAGCATACAGGATATGTCCTCCGAGAAAGAATGCACCCATTAAGCTGCCAGCTTCAGACAAATCTAGAAGAGCAATTGTCACAACCATGTTATGGCCATGACTCCTTGGGAGCCGCATACAGTTGCCCGCGGTATTGGGTTGTTGTGTCAACCGCAGCTGGAGGCATAATGTGGTTGGCCTCTAGTGCGGTTGCCGCGGACAGCAGCTATGTGTGCGGTCAGTGGTGTATCTTGGTTTTGTGCTGCCCTAGGCGAGACTAAACTCGGGCACCCCCCTAATATAAATTTGACCCACCCCTTCCTTGTTAAAAAACAATGTGCATCTAGACTTAGTACAGTATTAATCCCTCCCTAATTCTCCCCCCTCTAACCACCCAACGGGTCCCAACCCCCTAACAACTAAGTAATTGATTTTTTGTGAATTACTGTAATTTAAGTACTTACAGTTTTTGAAGACAGCAGGCTCAGGGATCAGTGCATTGGTGGCCGGGGTCTGGCCTAAGTGTTCACGGTGACTGTGTGCAGGATCCACTCTGCAGGATCCATGGCGGCAACGTGAGGACGCAAAAGGCAGGGGAGGTCGGGAGGAAGTCAGGAGGGGGAGAAAGTAAGTTTTTCAACTCCTTCACTATGCGGCGCCGGTGATGCTGCTCGCATAGTGAAGGATCGGACAAGGGGCAAAAAATATATTTAGCATATTGTGTAACTATCACTAAGCAAAGAAGGCATTTTGCCGCCCCCTTTTCAAGTGCCGCCCTAGGCAAATGCCTTGTTTGCCTTGTGATAGATACACCCCTGTGTGCGGTTCCTGTGGAGTTGTGTGCGTGTTTGTACGCACTGTTGTTTGTCTCTGTGCACCCTGTGTTATGTGTGGTGTGCACTGACACCTTTCCTGCACTGTGGTTGCCCGTGGCAACGTTTGGTTGTGTGTACATATGGTGGCAGTGTCCCGGCCTTCGGGCTGACTCCCAGGACACGGTTGCCACCCATGTCGTTGCCAGCGGCAACAGCCACAGTGTGTTCTAGTGTTGGACACTTTCCCTTTAAGTTGGTGTTTCCCTTCCCTGGTGCTGGAAGGGTTAACTCCCTTCCCAGTGTGTGTGTGTGTGAGTCACTGGGTGTGTCTGACTGTGGGGTGTGGTTGCATGAGCTATTAAGTCTCAGTCCAGATCAGTTCTCTGGTGGGGTACTCCAGGCATGTTGCTGGAGTCGTCCTCCTGTTACCCTGTACCCGTCCTTCTTGGAAGGGCCACCCTTCCGGTCGTAAATTCATTACCTTGATGTTTTGTTGATGTCCTATGTCTTTGGTTTTTAGTGCAGCTATGGATGTCCTGGTTCCTGAGTGTTCTTATGTGTGTGCTGTTTGTCTTATGTTTCTGTGGACAGCGTTTTGTGAGCACGGGTTCCAGTCAGCAAGGCTGTGGCAGGTTACTGTGAAACTGTTGGGTTCACCTGTCATGTCCATAGATCTGTTTATGTTCCCCATCTTCATGCTGCTTGGCCAGTGAGACTCCTGCTCCTCCGTGTCTAGGAGGAGTAGGTTGTCTTACTCTGCTCCTTAGTTCAGGGCTTACAGGGACAATTAGGTTCCAGCGTTTGAGCCTTCCTACCACCAGGGTCGGCTCATACTGACAGGAGACAGGGTCAGCGTTAGGGACGCAATAGGAGGTGACCTGCTCCCTAATTATGTTGCCCTGGCCGAGTAGCGACCGGACATCTTCTGGCATCACACGGGTGAGGATTAAGGTTAAAGGACCTTAATATGTATAGCTTGGAAGAAAGAAGAGACAGAGGGGATATGATAGAAACTTTTAAATACATAAAGGGAATCAACTCGGTAAAGGAGGAGAGCATATTTAAAAGAAGAAAAACTACCACAAGAGGACACAGTTTTAAATTAGAGGGGCAAAGGTTTAAAAGTAATATAAGGAAGTATTACTTTACTGAGAGAGTAGTGGATGCATGGAATAGCCTTCCTGCAGAAGTGGTAGCTGCAAATACAGTGAAGGAGTTTAAGCATGCATGGGATAGGCATAAGGCTATCCTTCATATAAGATAGGGCCAGGGACTATTCATAGGATTCAGATATATTGGGCAGACTAGATGGGCCAAATGGTTCTTATCTGCCGACACATTCTATGTTTCTATGTTTCTATGTTTCCCCATCCTTAGCCGTGACAGCAATTGTAGCAATGAATGGGCAGATCTCTTGATCCATGTCCAGTATAGGGCTGGTTCTATCTTTGTTAGAAAGAGATTGTCACATACTATATGATATCAGATTTTTATTTTTTACATTAATCATGGGGTAACCCCTTTAAGGTACCATAAATGTAGTAAACACACATGAAAATTACAATACAAAAACCCAGAAATTACTCCTTTAGTTTCCCTTACTTCTTTTTATTTTCTTATTAATGTAAATGGATTCTGTCAGGTAGGTTTAGCCCAGGGATGGCCAACCTGCGGCTCTCCAGCTGTTGCAAAACTACAACTCCCAGCATGCCCAGTCTGCCTACAGCTATCAACCTATAGCAGGGCAAGGAGAGCCACAGGTTGGCCAGCCCAGGTTCGAGCCTATAGAACTGTGTACACGTGTTGCTAGATAGCCACTAGCACATCCACAATATACATTCCCATAGCTCTGAGTGCTTTTATTTAGTCAAATAAAATATTTTATATATATATATATATTTATGGTCAGGGCTAGGACAACGTCGGCGCACGCAGAGACACCTGCCCTGAACATAGTGGCTGAATTGTGCCGGGAGCCATGGCGCGGGTACACCAGTGAAAAAAGGGGGCATACCTGAAGGGAGTTTAGAGAAAAAGGGCGGGAGGGAGGGGCGTGAGGCTCGGGCGCCTGGCTGAGCGGCAGGTGGGGGGATAAATAGCCAGACGCCCCTCCCACAAATGCAGGCTGTTAACAGCCTTATTATATGTATATATATGCAAATAAGGCTAGTAAGGAGCCCAAGGTGCTGTTACCAACGTTTTGCACATGTGTGAGATTACGGCGCTGTAACTGTGTGACGTCGGGGGAGCAAGGAGGAGATTCGAAGGATGCGGGGCAGTGCTGGGCTCCTTAAACATAGGTAACACCCCCTTGGGCTCCTTACTAGCCTCATTTGCATACAGTATATATATAAAAAATCGTTTTTTTTACTGAATAAAATCACTGAGCGCTATGGGAAATGTATATTGTAGACCATGGATGTCAAACTCATGGCCCTCCAGATGTTGCAAAACTACAACTCCCATCATTCCCTGATAGCTGTAGTATGCCCAGGCATGATGGGAGTTGTAGTTTTGCAACAGCTGGAGGGCCACGAGTTTGACATCCCTGTTGTAGACGTTCTAGTGGCGATCTAGCAGCCCATGTCCTCAGCTCTATAGGCTAAACATAGCTGACAGAATCCCTTTAAAATGTGATGTCAGTCCCTGGAGATCAGACATTTGCTCCTATACTACTTTTCACAGTTTTGAGTCTGGGGTATAAGGCAATTGGCTATAGCAGGAGTCCTCCCCCGACTGCTCTGAGAAACTAAGCCCTGCCACTTTGGCCAAGCCCTAACCCTGGTCAGTGGTCAGTAAAAAATGGTAGGAATTAAAATTCACTGAGCATGGTGGCTCAGTGATTAGCACTGGTGTCTTGCTGAGCTGGGGTTCTGGGTTTGATTCTGACCAAAGACCACATCTGCATGGAGTTTGTATGTTCTCCCGATGTTTGTGTGGGTTTGCTCCCACACTCCAAAGACATACTTATAGGGACCTTAGATCGGCAGCCACATTGGGGACAGTGTGATGCTAATCTCTGTAAAGCGCTGCGGAATATATCGGCGCTATATAAGTGAATAAAATAAAAATCCCCCATAAGGCTATTTAGTTTAGCAGCATAAAAATCCTGCAGGTGGACAAACACTGAGAGAAGGTTTATTTCATGTTTGTTTTTTTCCTAGGTTTATTATTCTTTTATAGAATAATTACTCTTTAAGGAGATTTTCCTGTAACCTGTCCCTGCACATTCATTGGAAATGTTTACAGGTCTGGACCTCCTCCTCTCTCACAATCCAATAAAATATAAATGTCTTTAAAACCTTGTTAAAACTCGCTACTAGCCCCAAAAATACTGTTCCCTCCCCTTGGATTTAAAATGAGTAACCTGTCTAGCAATCAATGCCGTAAATCTTTTTTATAAATTCACTCCGAGTCCTATAGATTAAGTTCTCCTTGACATTTTCATAATTTATACTATATTTAAAATACATTATTATTTCAGTAACTCTGTGATGCCAGGAAAATATATATAGGATTATGAGAAATCAGAATGTTGGAATCACGCAGAGAGCCGCCTGAACCCTCCTCCCTTTTATAAATAATCTTTATTTGTTGGTTCATACAAGTTCATACAAGTTATTGTTTAGATTTTTCCCTTTTTATAAACGGATTTTTTTTTCTTTTGCACCATATACATTTAAACAGTATATATTACCCTCCCAACCCTACCCGTTGCTTAGTCCACTCCTGAGAGGGGACAGTAGGAGGCGTAAGGAAGAAAGAAACCCCCACCCCACCGGGTCCAACCCCCGCTACTGTCCGTCCGCTAGTTCAACCATCTCTGCCATCTTTTAGAAAACGTATGTTTTTTCTTAGATGATACTAGATGAAATTCCTCTCTGGCAAGTGAGGATCTAGTAAGGTTCTCCCATTCTTTAACTGTGGGTAAAATATTATCTCCCCAATGTGCTGCAATACATTTCCTTGCATAGAATAACAATTTGGAAACTACTTCTCGATCTTTAATATTATCTATTTTGTCAATTATGCCCAAGATACAAATCTTTAAGGAAAGGGGAACTTTAACCTGATGATATTCCTCCATTTGTTCACTCACTATCTCCCAGAATTTCTGGGTCTTTTTACAAATCCAAAGAATATGAATTTCATCTACCCCTACTTGCCCGCAGTTTTTACAGCTAAATTGTTTAGTTTTATAACATTTCATTAAAATCTTAGGGGAGTAATACAGGCGATATAATATGTTAAACTGAGTGTTTCTATTGGACAAAACTATTGGACACCCTATTTTTAGACTGTATAGCCTTTTCCCAAAATTCTTCCTGTTGCGTATTTAAGACATCTTGCCATTTATGGTTTAGAGTAATAATGGCTTTATTTTTTGTCTTCCGATGTATCAGGCATCCATATATTTTGGAGATCAGTTTCCTCCCTGCTGTTAAATTCGCAATATTAACTAGAGTTGATGGAAGAGGGGCAATTTGCGTTCCTTTCCCTATCTCCGCCCGCAGGGCTTGTTTCATTTGTAAGTAAAAGAAACTAAGATCTTTATTGTCTTTTACGTATTCCTTTTTTAATTCTTGATAAGTAATTATATCTCCCTCTCTCCATATCTGGCCCAGTTTATTAATTCCATATTTCCACCAGACATTTTGCTCAATTCATTTCAGTTCCATTAGATGGATATTATCCCATAACAGGGTGTCTGAGTGTATTCCCTTGTGTGACCAAAGTTCTTTTACCCTATTCCAGGATTTAGTCCACATGTCCAATAAGGGTATTTTATTAACTTGTTTTTGTAACAAAATGTCTGCTTCTATTAATTGGAAGATATTACAGTTTTCCAAACCTTTCTTGAGCCCGGCTACCAAACTCTTATATCTCTATGAATAGCTCCAAGTTATCATATTTCTAATCTGTCTGGCTGTCACGAGGGTGTCAAGAGCCACGCCTGACTCCGTTGTACCCGGGGTCAGGAGGTCGCAGCGGTTGGCTGCACGCTCTATGTCAGATAGGGAAGTTTCCTTATTGTAGCTTTCTGGGTTTGCTTTACAAACCCTTTTGGCTCACTCAGGGATCCGTAGCTCCTTCTCCGGACAAGTTTTTGACGTTCCGTGAGGCCTGTAAACTATACTTTAAACTGCGTCCTTACTCCTCTGGTAATGAAGAACAGCGGGTGGATGTTGTTATTTCCCTGCTGCAGGGGGACCCGCAGTCCTGGGCGTTCTCTTTACCTACTGATTCCCAGGCTCTTCGGTCAGTGGATGAGTTTTTCGGGGCCTTGGGTCTCATATATGACGACCCTGACCGAGTCGCACTGGCTGAATCAAAATTACGGAGACTCCTACAAGGAGAGCGGCCGGTAGAGGAGTATTGCTCTGACTTCCGTAGGTGGGCTACGGATACCCAATGGAACGACCCGGCTCTCAGTAGTCAGTTCTGCTCTGGGTTATCCGAAAGGGTTAAGGATGCGCTTGCATTGTATGAGACCCCCTTTTCCCTTGATGCAGTTATGTCCCTTTCTATCCGTATAGATAGACGCCTTAGGGACAGGTTGAAAAAACCGGAGCCATTGGTAACCCCTCCCAAGCAGCAGTTAGTCTGTACGGACTTAGACGAGCCTATGCAGCTAGGAGGAACTACTCGTCAGGTCCGTCCTCCTGAGGTTTGCCATAGGCGTGGGGGTTGTTTTTTTTGTGGGGAGAGGGGTCATTTCATTAACGTCTGTCCTTCTTTCCTCAGAAACAAAAAAACCGTCGGAAAACTACTAACCCCAGGCTGTGTGGAGGATGTCAGCCGGGGGGTATACGTTTCCTCCATACGTACATCGCAATTTGTGTTGCCAGCGGTTATTGTTTTTGGTGATAAGACAGAGACTGTTTCTTTCTTTCTAGACAGTGGAGCAGGGGTAAATTTGATAGATGCCCATTTTGCCCGCACTATGGGTTTGTCTCTCTGTATGTTACAGAGACCTATTCCCATATTTGCTATAGATTCTGCTCCTCTGTCTCAGAGAAACCTCACCCACATCGTTCATAATTTACACCTTCGGGTAGGGGACCACCATAACGAGATGCTCTCATGTTATGTTCTGGAGGGGCTTCCCACTCCGGTGGTGCTGGGTCTTCCCTGGTTGGTAGCGCACAATCCAGTGGTGGATTGGCAGGCCAGGGAGATATTGGAGTGGAGTGAGCCGTGCAGAGAAAATTGCTTAAATAGCAATTGCTTAGTCGCCTCCATAACTACCCTACCTACATTTGTTTCGGACTTTGAGGACGTTTTTTCTGAAAAGGGTTGTCAGAAGTTACCACCTCATCGTCCTTATGATTGCCCGGTTAACCTTATTCCCGGCGCAAAATTACCCAAGACCAGGTTATATAATCTTTCAGGTCCAGAGAGACAAGCCATGAAGGATTATATCTCCTAGAGTTTGGCTAAGGGACACATCAGACCCTCTTCTTCACCCGTGGCTGCAGGGTTTTTCTTTGTTAAAAAGAAAGATGGGGGCCTGCATCCTTGCCTAGATTTTCGTGAATTAAATCGGATAACCATCCGAGACCCATACCCTCTTCCTCTCATTCCTGACCTGTTTAACCAGATTGCGGGTGCTAGGTGGTTCTCCAAACTCGATCTTAGGGGGGCCTACAATCTGATTCGTATTAAAGAGGGGGATGAGTGGAAAACAGCTTTTAACACCCCTGAGGGGCATTATGAAAATCTAGTTATGCCTTTCGGCCTGACCAATGCTCCTGCCGTCTTTCAACATTTAATGACATTTTTAGTCATCTAATCGGCAGGTTTGTGGTAATATACCTAGATGATATCTTAATTTATTCGTCTGATCTGAGAACACATGAGGAGCATGTCAGACAAGTACTACAGGTCCTACGGACGAATGAATTATATGCTAAAATAGAAAAATGTGTTTTTGCCGTTCAGGAGATACAATTCCTAGGTTATTATTTATCTGCGTCAGGTTTCCGTATGGATCCTAGGAAGGTCAAGGCAATTTTGGATTGGGATCTTCCTGAGAACCTCAAAGCACTACAACGGTTCTTGGGCTTCGCAAATTTCTATAGGAAATTCATTAAAAATTATTCGGTGATCGTAAAACCCCTTACTGACATGACTAGGAAGGGGACTGATTTTTCTAAATGGTCTGACGCCGCTAAAGTTGCTTTTTCCTCTCTAAAAGAGAGGTTTACCTCAGCACCTGTACTAGTCCAACCTGATGTCTCTCAGCCTTTTATTGTTGAAGTCGATACATCAGAGGTGGGAGTGGGGGCTGTGCTGTCTCAGGGTCCGTCTCCTGGCAAATGGCGTCCTTGTGCTTTCTTTTCTAAAAAACTATCTGCAGCAGAAAAGAACTACGATATTGGCAATAGGGAACTGTTAGCTATTAAACTTGCGTTTGAGGAGTGGCGTCACTTCTTAGAGGGGGCAGTCCACCCCGTCACTGTGTTTACGGACCACAAAAATCTGCTGTACCTCGAATCGGCTAAGCGTCTCACCCCTAGACAGGCTAGGTGGTCGCTATTTTTTACCAGGTTTAACTTTGTGATTACCTATCGTCCTGGGGTAAAGAATACCAAGGCTGATGCACTATCTCGTTGTTTCCCTGGAGGGGGTAATGTGAGTGATCCGGTACCCATTCTACAAAGAGGAGTGGTTGTCTCTGCGGTACACTCTGCTTTGGAGGGGAAAGTGTTAGAGGCCCAGGGGGACGCCCCGGTCTCTTGCCCCTCAGAGAAATTGTTTGTACCGTTGAACCTACGTCTCGAATTATTAAAGGAACATCATAATTCGGCACTTGCTGGGCACCCGGGTAGTAAAGCAACCTTAGAGCTATTGTCTCGTCGTTTTTGGTGGCCAAGGTTGCGTCAGGATGTATTGGATTTTGTGTCTTCTTGTTCTACCTGTGCGCGCGCAAAAGTTTCACATACACGTCCTGCAGGGTCTCTATTACCACTCGTCATTCCCAATAGACCATGGACACATCTGTCTATGGATTTTATCACTGACTTACCTTTGTCTGCGGGTAAAACAGTGATTTTGGTAGTAGTGGACAGGTTTAGCAAAATGGCACACTTTATTGCGTTACCCGCACTACCTAATGCTAAAACTCTTGCTCAGGTATTCGTCAGTGAGATCGTGAAGCTTCACGGGGTCCCCTCCAATGTTGTTTCGGATCGGGGAACCCAGTTTATTTCTAAATTTTGGAAAGCTTTTTGTTCCCGTTTGGGGGTTCACTTGTCCTTTTCCTCAGCTTTCCATCCTCAGTCGAATGGACAGACTGAGCGTACCAACCAAAACCTGGAGACATATCTAAGATGTTTTGTGTCTGAAAACCAAGAGTTGTGGTCGTCATATTTACCGTTAGCTGAGTTTGCCATAAATAATCGCCGTCAGGAATCCACTGGCAAGTCACCTTTTCTTGGTGCATATTGTTTTCATCCCCAATTCTGTACTTTCAAAGAGGGGGGGTCTTCTGGGGTTCCCGAAGATGAACGGTTTTCGTCATCTCTTTCATCAGTATGGCAGAAGGTGCAACTTGAAAAATATGGGAGGTAAATACAAATGCATGGCTGATAAGAGACGGTCGCCAGGTCCGGACCTAGGAGTGAATGACTATGTGTGGTTGTCTACTAGGAATATCAAGTTGAAGGTTCCCTCTTGGAAACTGGGTCCTAGGTTTATTGGTCCTTACAAGATTGTAGCCATCATCAACCCCGTGGCTTTTCGCCTGGAGTTACCTCAGACTTTTAAAATCCATAATGTCTTTCATAAGTCGTTACTCAAAAAATATGTTCCACCTCTAGAACCGTCACCGCTGCCACCCCCTCCTGTTGTCGTGGATGGTAGTTTGGAATTTCAGATATCCAAAATTGTTAATTCTCGTCGGGTCCGCCGCTCTCTCCAATATCTGGTGCACTGGAGAGGTTACGGTCCCGAGGAAAGAATGTGGGTTCCTGCGTCTGAGGTAAACGCCGACAGGCTAGTCCGGATTTTTCATGCCTCTCATCCTGAGAGACCTGGTCCTGAGTGTCCGGAGGCCCCTCGTAGAGAGGGGGGTACTGTCACGAGGGTGTCAAGAGCCACGCCTGACTCCGTTGTACCCGGGGTCAGGAGGTCGCAGCGGTTGGCTGCACGCTCTATGTCAGATAGGGAAGTTTCCTTATTGTAGCTTTCTGGGTTTGCTTTACAAACCCTTTTGGCTCACTCAGGGATCCGTAGCTCCTTCTCTCAGCTGTTCCTTGTCCAGCACTCCCAATCCTCCTTATATTCCCCTCTCACACTTCTCTGGTTGCCAGATATAGAGCTTCCTGCATGGACATCTATTCTGACCCACTGGAGCTGTGTTGCTGCGTTCTCTGAGTGTTGCCTTAGAACGCTACCCTCCGGATCCCTGTTGGACCTTTGTGGACAATTGTTGCCGTCCACCTGGGTGTTTGTGTTTGTCTGTCCTCTCCCTGGTGTTTCCCTCTTAGTGCAGTGGTGAGGACTAGCGATCTAGGGCTCATTTCAGGGAAAGCCAGGTTTAGGCACGTGATCGCCGCACGGGTGAGGAACCCGTCTAGGGACGTCAGGGCAGGCAGGTGCCAGCTGCAAGGTGAGTTAGGGGTCACCACCTTTCCCTCTCCCTTGGGCAGGGCTTTCCCTGTTTTCCTCCCTGTGCGTGTTGCCGGTCATTACACCGGCAATAAAGTACAGCTCCAAGTCCGGGACTGATAGGCCGCCCTCTTTCTCCTGAATGTGCAGTATCTGTACTTCTATTCTCGTTTTTTTGCCTCACCATACCAGATCTGTTATTAGAGTGGCTATTATCTTGAAAATTATTTTAGGAATTATTATCGGCGCATTCCATAACATATAATTTAAAGAGGGCAAAAAAAACATTTTCACCAGTGAGATACGACCTGCCATTGAGATATGAATTTTTTTCCAGACCTGTATTTTCTTCCGCATCTCTTGTATTTTAGGGAGTACATTCAACTGTACATAATCCCTGGGGTTATATGTTATCTGAATACCCAGGTATTTAACTGGTTCTTGGCTCGCTTTAATTTCAAGTAGCCCCTGTACAAACCCATTCAGAGGATCAATCGGGATACAAGTCAACTTAGACCGGTTGATATTCAGTCCGGTGTATTTGCTATATTCTTCAAATACCTGAAAGATCTTTACTAGTGATCCATGAGATCCCACAAACAGCATAATATCATCTGCATATAATGAGATTTTTTCCTCATATGCCCCAAACCTAAATCCTACAATTTCTTTATCCTGTCTAATCATATCGGCTAGGGGTTCCATAGCTATGGCAAATAATAAGGGGGATAGAGGACAACCCTGCCTAACCCCCCTAGCAATATGTATTTTCTCTGAGTACTCGCCATTCAATATTAACCTTGCCGAAGCTTCAGTATACAATAGCTTAACCCAAGATACAAATCCCATTCTCCTCAATGTAGCGAATAAAAAGGGCCATTCTATCGTGTCAAAAGCTTTTGAAGCATCTATGGTTACAACCATACGCTCTCCACAGTTTATAGTTCTAACTGGGTGCCCATGAAGTATCTAATTATGTTGTCACTTGTGATTCTACCTGGCATGAACCCCAACTGATCCTCATGAATGATCCCAGGCGCCACTCTCCCAAGTCTATTTGCCAGGATCCGTGCTAATATTTTATTATCAGTGTTAATCAATGAGATAAGGCGGTATTCCCTGGTTTTAATATTAAAGTTATTAAAGCTTCTCTTATGAAAAGACTAGAATGATGGACGAGCACACTACATTTGGATTCATAGAATGTATAAAATTTAATTAAATCACAATATGTATGAATAAACATGTGTAAATATAATAAAAAATATGGTCAATCAATAAAATACAATAAAATGAAGATAAAATGCACTTCAAACAATCTAAAAAAACAAAAAAAAATCCATCAAGTTAAAATATGGGGATAGTTATTTTCACACAATACACATTGCAATATGATTCGTTTTACTATATCAAAATGCTGTATTGCAATTTCAATCCTAGAGGGATATGAATCCGCATGTAGGTAGGTGTAATTGTCTTAGATCCTACTAACTCAGAGGTATCCAATCCCAATGCTGTTTCCCCGATATTTCACAAATGTTATACGCTGATATTATGGCGCCAATATAATCAAATGGTTATGATGCTTTATTTAGTCCCATGTTGATTATGGTTTCACAAATGCTTCAATTTTATACATTCTATGAATCCAAATGTAGTGTGCTCGCCCATCATTCTAGTCTTTTCACAAATATTTACCACTAGAGGGTAGGTGTCCCTCTAATTTGGGTTAGCAGCACCTGTTCCACAATCTCGTCCTGAGTGAGCCTCCGCCCTATAACTTGTAATACTTCTTTATATTGGGCATATATTTCAAATGGGATACTGTCTGTACCTGGGGTCTTATTCTTAGTTATCTTGGACAATATTGTCTCTATTTCAGCCGAGTCTAAAGGGGCTTCTAGAGATTCTCTCTGATCAGTAGTTAATTTAATAATACACATTTTCCCTTGGAACTGTTGTAGTTCCACTGCACTCTTATTTACTTTACTACTGTATATATCTTCAAAGTATTCCCTAACGAGCTCCAACTTCACAATTTGTTCATAGGTTTTATGGCCAAATTTATCTCTCAGGCAGTGAATATATTTATTATTTTTAGTCTGAGTTGCTACCAGGGCAGCCAGTTTTTTGCCAGGTATATGTGCAAAGATATAATTATCCCTTACTTTGTTCTCTTTTTGTTGTTTAGCTAAGGCCTCTTTCACACTTGCGTTGTCCGGATCCGGCGTGTACTCCACTTGCCGGAATTACACGCCGGATCCGGAAAAACGCAAGTGTACTGAAAGCATTTGAAGACGAATCCGTCTTCAAAATGCTTTCAGTGTTACTATGGCAGCCAGGACGCTATTAAAGTCCTGGCTGCCATAGTAGGAGCGGGGAGCGGGGGAGCGGCATACTTACAGTCCGCACGGCTCCCGGGGCGCTCCAGAATGACATCAGAGCGCCCCATGCGCATGGATGACGTGCCATGCGATCACATGATCCATGCGTTTGGGGCGCCCTGATGTCACTCTGGAGCGCCCCGGGAGCTGCACGGACGGTAAGTATGCTGCTCCCCACTACACTTTACCATGGCTGCCAGGACTTTAGCGTCCCGGCAGCCATGGTAACCACTCTAAAAAAGCTAAACGTCGGATCCGTTAATGCGCCGAAACGACGTTTAGCTTAAGGCCGGATCCGGATCGATGCCTTTCAATGGGCATTAATTCCGAATCCGGCCTTGCGGCAAGTCTTCAGGATTTTCCAGCCAAAAAACGTTCCGTTCCGGAACTGAAGACATCCTGATGCATCCTGAACGGATTTCACTCCATTCAGAATGCATTAGGATAAAACTGATCAGGATTCTTCCAGCATAGAGCCCCGACGACGGAACTCTATGCCGGAAGACAATAACGCAGGTGTGAAAGAGCCCTAACAGAAGAAGATCATTTTCCAATTTGGCCGCTTTATCTGTCTATTCCTTATAGTTTTGTGCTATAGGGTTATCAATATATTTTTTTTCAGATCTTTCCACCTCAGTTTCTAAATCAGTAATTTTTTCCCAAATTTTCTTCCCATATGTTACAGTGTGTTTAGTAATAATCCCTCTTATAAAGGCCTTTGCGGCTTCCCATACCATATTATTCCCCGCTGATCCTTCATTTATCTAAAAAAAATCCCCAATCTCTTTCAATATCTTATCGTGAAAGCCCATTATGTTAATCCATCCTATAGTTATGTTCATCCCTCTATTTATTTTTTTCTTTGTTTTTACATTTATAATAATTGAATTGTGATCTGAAATACCCTGTCGTCCATACTTCACCTGTTCAATATTTTGTGCCCCTTTATTATCCGTGAAAACTAAATCAATCCGTGACAAACACCTATGAGTTTTAGAAAAACATGAGTATCTTTTTGACTTTGGGTGCATTACCCTCCAAATATCGATCCAACCCATTTCTGTTATAGTATCTTTTAATTTAGACCCAAAGTTGTTTGATTGGGGGTTATTTAATCTACATCTGTCTATTAGGCCATCCATTATGTTATTAAAATCTCCCATTACTAAGAGAGTCCCCTCCCTTGAGTACAAATTCATATTTTTTTTTTTGTAACACATCTAATCTAAAGGGGGGAGGTATATATAAATTTGCTATAATCCATGCTCTGCCTTCCAATATACAGTCCATAAGGACATATTGGCCTTCCTCATCGATTACTGTTTTTATTATTTTAATATCTATGTTTCTATGGATTAATATACTCACCCCTCTCGCATATGATGAAAAAACTGAATGAAAGGCACACTGCATCCAAGGTCTAGTCATCCCTATTATCGTCTCACTTGTCAGGTGCGTTTCTTGTAGGCATACTATTGCAGGGAGATCCTATGTTTTGCATCAAAAACTGCCCCTCTCTTTATTCCTTTACTCAACCCTCTAATGTTCCAAGAAATTACTCTCATAGAGTCTAGTTTAAGTGGTTACTGCTGTTTCCTATTACATAAAGTGAGCCCGGGGAGAAGGGGGAGGGGGCAGCGAAGGGGCGGTGGAGCAGGAGGGGAGAGAGCAGCACGCACAAAAAAAAAAAAAAAGGAAACAAAAATTGGTAATATATTTTTTTCCTTTAATTCGGTAAATGTATTGTTTGTTTTCCTCTTTTCCCATAGTCCTCCTGCTACTTCCCCCCAGGAGCGAACGCCACAACAGGCTACAAAACCCTCCCTAACCCACCCACCCTGATTGGCCCAGGATAACATCCGAACCTGGCCCTCTCCCTTGCATTTCTCTGTCCCGGATATACCCGAGCCTTAATTATACCTCATATTTTTATCTTCTCTTTAATCCATTCCGCTGCCGCCTCTGCTGTTTTAAAAAAACAAGTTTTATTCTCCCATTCAACCATCAACCTGGAGGGGAACATCATTGAATACTTAATGTTATTTTGACTCAGCATTTTTTTTACATCAGTATAATGGCTTCTTTCTCGCGCTGTTTCTCTTGCATAATCAGAAAATACCATTATTATTGCACCCACGTATTCCAGTTTCCCTTTGTTTCTTGCCCTGCGTAATACCTCCTCCTTATCTCTGACTGATTGGAAGTTAATTATTATTGGTCATGGTCTTGTACCAGGAGGGAGAGACCTTACCGATAGTCTATGAGCTTGCTCTATGAAGTTTTTAAAATCTGAGATATCCTGGCCCAGTTGTTCCTTTAACCAAGTTTGTATAAAACCACAGGGGTCTCGTCTCTCCACTCCCTCCGGAAACCCCAGACATCTCAGATTGGACCTCCTTAACCTGTTTTCCAAGTCCAGCAATTTGTTTTTAAGTACTGTGTTTTCTTCCATGAACTTAGTTTTTTCTTTAACTATTATCTGCAGTAGGTCATCAGTATCAGATGTTCTCGTCTCTGCTTCTACTAACCTATCTTTGTATTTTTGTAGATCTGTCCTGAGGAGTCCCACCGCCTCCTTAATATTTCCAGTCTGGAGAGAGAGGTTCTGTATTGCCGAGTTGCATTTTTTTTTTTATGGAATATCTCCTGCAAGCTAGGCACCTGTTCCTCCTGAGTGGGGGCAGTTTTTTCGGCCTCCTTTAAGTGTTTATTTCAGCTCTCCCCAGACTGGAATTCAGTGGGAGACAATCTGATGGTGGCTTTCTCTATTGACCTGGAAAGGTCCCCCTCCTGGGTTTGGGGTATACAATACAGACCAAAAGTTTGGACACACCTTCTTATTCAAAGAGTTTTCTTTATTTTCATGACTATGAAAATTGTAGATTCACACTGAAGGCATCAAAACTATGAATTAACACATGTGGAATTATATACATAACAAAAAAGTGTGAAACAACTGAAAATATGTCATATTCTAGGTTCTTCAAAGTAGCCTCCTTTTGCTTTGATTACTGCTTTGCACACTCTTGGCATTCTCTTGATGAGCTTCAAGAGGTAGTCACCTGAAATGGTTTTCACTTCACAGGTGTGCCCTGTCAGGTTTAATAAGTGGGATTTCTTGCCTTATAAATGGGGTTGGGACCATCAGTTGCGTTGTGGAGAAGTCAGGTGGATACACAGCTGATAGTCCTACTGAATAGACTGTGAGAATTTGTATTATGGCAAGAAAAAAGCAGCTAAGTAAAGAAAAACGAGTGGCCATCATTACTTTAAGAAATGAAGGTCAGTCAGTCCGAAAAATTGGGAAAACTTTGAAAGTGTCCCCAAGTGCAGTCACAAAAACCATCAAGCGCTACAAAGAAACTGGCTCACATGCGGACTGCCCCAGGAAAAGAAGACCAAGAGTCACCTCTGCTGTGGAGGATAAGTTCATCCGAGTCACCAGCCTCAGAAATGGCAGGTTAACAGCAGGTTAACAGGTCAATGCCACACAGAGTTCTAGCAGCAGACACATCTCTAGAACAACTGTTAAGAGGAGACTGTGTGAACCAGGCCTTCATGGTAGAATATCTGCTAGGAAACCACTGCTAAGGACAGGCAACAAGCAGAAGAGACTTGTTTGGGCTAAAGAACACAAGGAATGGACATTAGACCAGTGGAAATCTGTGCTTTGGTCTGATGAGTCCAAATTTGAGATCTTTGGTTCCAACCACCGTGCCTTTGTGCGACGCAGAAAAGGTGAACGGATGGACTCTACATGCCTGGTTCCCACCGTGAAGCATGGAGGAGGAGGTGTGATGGTGTGGGGGTGCTTTGCTGGTGACACTGTTGGGGATTTATTCAAAATTGAAGGTATACTGAACCAGCATGGCTACCACAGCATCTTGCAGCGGCATGCTATTCCATCTGGTTTGCGTTTAGTTGGACCATCATTTATTTTTCAACAGGACAATGACCCAAACACACCTCCAGGCTGTGTATGGGCTATTTGACCATGAAGGAGAGTGATGGGGTGCTGCGCCAGATGACCTGGCCTCCACAGTCACCGGACCTGAACCCAATCGAGATGGTTTGGGATGAGCTGCACCGCAGAGTGAAGGCAAACGGGCCAACAAGTGCTAAGCATCTCTGGGAATTCCTTCAAGACTATTGGAAGACCATTTCAGGTGACTACTTCTTGAAGCTCATCAAGAGAATGCCAATAGTGTGCAAAGCAGTAATCAAAGCAAAAGGTGGCTACTTTGAAGAAACTAGAATATGACATATTTGTTATGTATAATTCCATATGTGTAAATTCATAGTTTTGATGCCTTCAGTGTGAATCTACAATTTTCATAGTCATGAAAATAAAGAAAACTCTTTGAATGAGAAGGTGTGTCCAAACTTTTGGTCTGTACTGTATATTCCTTCTTCCTCCTAGGGGGGCTAGTCTGTCCACCTATATTAGTCAGCACTTGTTGTTTTGAATCTTTCTGCCCGCTTAAACAGGGAGATTGAGGTGTTTAGTTCTGGTTGGGCTTTCCCCTTTTCCCCGCCCCCTGTCTGGACATTTTGAAGCTAATATATATATATTTCCCCCTTCTCCTGTCCCTTTCCTTCCTTTTTTTTCCTCTTTTTTTTTCTCTCCTTTCCCTCTCTCTTTCCTTTTTGTTCCTTTTTTTTTCTTCTTTTTCTTTTTCTTTTCCTCCCCTTATTTAACTACCTGTTATATGACCCTCAAGATTTCAACTGCTGTTTACCATCTGCACTTTGATAGGGTAGTATATATAGTTCAGTTTGTCTGTGAGTTATCAATTCATGCAGTAATAATTCATTCAAGGCACGTTATTAAAGCTTCATGCAGTAAAAGTTTCAAATACAGTTCCTCAACTCGGGCGCAGCCTGGATAATCACCAGACTGCAGCTCTACTATACAGACTGGTCAAACCACTACAGTTATAAATGTTCAAATTGAGCCCAGAAACTAGTAATTATAAATAATTAATGCAGTAATTATTTCCTGTACAGCTCCTCAACATAAATGTTGACCTAGCCTTAGGCTCACTATACTACATGATAAGCAGTGCAAGTTGCCAGTTCAAATTGGTCCCAAACGCTATTAGTGATGTTGATGGGGTGGGGGGGGGGGGAAGTATTACCCCCTTACAAATAAAGGGGGGTGGAATAAAGGGAAATGTCCAAATACTTGCAGTCCTGAAGTCTTCGGGGGTGGGGGTGGTGGGACAACCTCCACAGATTTTTGTGTCCTTATTGCGCAGACTCTAGAAAGATTCTAAAGAGGCACTATCCTCCGTTCCCCAAAATGTCTGCCTCCACACCAGCCTTGGATCGGACTTCACAGCTCGCCACTCCACACTGGCTCTCCGAGGCTGACCTCCCATCCAACACCAAGGTATGTGTCCTCCTTCCCCTGTTTTCCAAGTTAGGAGTCAGTACCTCTTTCTCTCCCAATTTACCGAGTCAGAACTGCCGTGCGGGTGTTCCGTCCGGGACCACAACCCTCCCCCTCCGATACCACAATCCAGGCTTGTCTTCAGGGTGTAGACTATCAGAAGGGGGAAAAAACGTCAGCTGAATCCCAGGAGATAGTATTTAGGATCGGCTTGGCCACCCCAGTTCCCATACGTCTCACCTCAACTCTGGTTCTAATTCAGGGGGAGGGTGGGGACACCGAAGCTCGGGCAGTCTCAAGATAAACGGTAGTTGTTCTCTTCTCATGACCGCATCTCCTCTCTCACATCCGCTCCTCTATCTGCATCTGTTCTCAGCTCCCTCTCTCCCTCAGGGTACAGAAATCGGGCAGTGCGGCATCTCACCCACAGCAGAGCCAAACGCCTGAACACGGGTCGCCAGGTCAGGTCAGATGGCTGCAGAGCAGCAGGGCAGCAGATGGAACGGTGCTTCACATGGGCTGGGAGCTGATTAACTTCGCACGCACTCATGCACTCTCAAGAAATCATTGGTCAATCTGTAAAACACCCGAACCCTCCTCATGGCCTCCAGCCAGCTACATAATGATCTCATTCTCTCAGAGTTAAGTAATGTAGGAACATCAGATACTTATACATGTGCTCAAATGCCCTCCTAAATCAACTGTCCAGCCATCCTCAGGATGATCATACAGTTTCATACTATGGTAAGGGTGACAGTATGTTGTGCTGCACAGTGGTATTTGGTTCTGTTGGGGTGGTATTTTGTGCTGCACAGTGGTATTTGGTTCTGCTGGGGTGGTATTTTGTGCTGCACAGTGGTATTTGGTTCCGCTGGGGTGGTATTTTGTGCTGCACAGTGGTATTTGGTTCCGCTGGGGTGGTATTTTGTGCTGCACTGTGGTATTTGATTCTGCTGGGGTGGTATTTTGTGCTGCACTGTGGTATTTGGTTCTGCTGGGGTGGTATTTTGTACTGCACTGTGGTATTTGGTTCTGTTGGGGTGGTATTTTGTGCTGCACTGTGGTATTTGGTTCTGCTGGGGTGGTATTTTGTGCTGCACTGTGGTATTTGGTTCAGTTGGGTGGTATTTTGTGCTGCACTGTGGTATTTGGTTCTGCTGGGGTGGTGTTTTGTGCTGCACTGTGGTATTTGGTTCAGTTGGGGTGGTATTTTGTGCTGCACTGTGGTATTTGGTTCTGCTGGGGTGGTATTTTGTGCTGCACTGTGGTATTTGGTTCTGCTGGGGTGGTATTTTGTACTGCACTGTGGTATTTGGTTCTGCTGGGGTGGTATTTTGTGCTGCACTGTGGTATTTGGTTCTGCTGGGGTGGTATTTTGTACTGCACTATGGTATTTGGTTCTGCTGGGGTGGTATTTTGTGCTGCACTGTGGTATTTGGTTCTGCTGGGGTGGTATTTTGTGCTGCACTGTGGTATTTGGTTCTGCTGGGGTGGTATTTTGTACTGCACTATGGTATTTGGTTCTGCTGGGGTGGTATTTTGTGCTGCACTGTGGTATTTGGTTCTGCTGGGGTGGTATTTTGTGCTGCAGTGTGGTATTTGGTTCTGCTGGGGTGGTATTTTGTGCTGCAGTGTGGTATTTGGTTCTGCTGGGGTGGTATTTTGTGCTGCAGTGTGGTATTTTGTGCTGCACTGTGGTATTTGGTTCTGCTGGGGTGGTATTTTGTACTGCACTGTGGTATTTGGTTCTGCTGGGGTGGTATTTTGTGCTGCACTGTGGTATTTGGTTCTGCTGGGGTGGTATTTTGTGCTGCAGTGTGGTATTTGGTTCTGCTGGGGTGGTATTTTGTGCTGCACTGTGGTATTTGGTTCTGCTGGGGTGGTATTTTGTGCTGCAGTGTGGTATTTGGTTCTGCTGGGGTGGTATTTTGTGCTGCACTGTGGTATTTGGTTCTGCTGGGGTGGTATTTTGTGCTGCACTGTGGTATTTGGTTCTGCTGGGGTGGTATTTTGTGCTGCAGTGTGGTATTTGGTTCTGCTGGGGTGGTATTTTGTGCTGCACTGTGGTATTTGGTTCTGCTGGGGTGGTATTTTGTGCTGCAGTGTGGTATTTGGTTCTGCTGGGGTGGTATTTTGTGCTGCACTGTGGTATTTGGTTCTGCTGGGGTGGTATTTTGTGCTGCAGTGTGGTATTTGGTTCTGCTGGGGTGGTATTTTGTGCTGCACTGTGGTATTTGGTTCTGCTGGGGTGGTATTTTGTGCTGCACTGTGGTATTTGGTTCTGCTGGGGTGGTATTTTGTGCTGCACTGTGGTATTTGGTTCTGCTGGGGTGGTATTTTGTGCTGCACTGTGGTATTTGGTTCTGCTGGGGTGGTATTTTGTGCTGCACTGTGGTATTTGGTTCTGCTGGGGTGGTATTTTGTACTGCACTGTGGTATTTGGTTCTGCTGGGGTGGTATTTTGTGCTGCAGTGTGGTATTTGGTTCTGCTGGGGTGGTATTTTGTGCTGCACTGTGGTATTTGGTTCTGCTGGGGTGGTATTTTGTGCTGCAGTGTGGTATTTGGTTCTGCTGGGGTGGTATTTTGTGCTGCACTGTGGTATTTGGTTCTGCTGGGGTGGTATTTTGTGCTGCACTGTGGTATTTGGTTCTGCTGGGGTGGTATTTTGTGCTGCACTGTGGTATTTGGTTCTGCTGGGGTGGTATTTTGTACTGCACTATGGTATTGCTGACCCCGCCTACTTATGCTTGCCCTATCAACATATGTTGCCCCACCTTCTGTCATTTTGGACCCTCCTCCTTCATGGGGCTACTTATAGGGTTTTTTCAGGGCCACTTTAAGTTCCCAGCCCGTCCCTGAGAAAATGTGTTCTGTAATATGCACCTATTACTGCGCCCTGTGGTTTGTTCATCTCATTGTCTCTGTACATGTGTTCTAGAAGTGACACGCTTCTGCAGCCTCAACAGATTCGCTTGACGTAAACGACATTGCACATTTTTGCAGATGTTGGAAATTGTAAAGACTTGTAAATGGCTCTGATCCTCTGAGTATTGCATATTACACAAATAATTAACATAGCTGCACTCAGGCTGACGTTGTATCCCACAAATCCGTCATACAGTAGACTCAGCTGTACATGGCACAAACAGTATTAAAACCCGCAGTAATTGTGTGAACTGTGCAAAGATTATTCAACATGACAAAGAGTAGGTTGGCATAGAGCAACTTCACTTTTATAAATCTCGGCTATTCCTGCCCATACTGTTCTGAGTGGAAGAATGCACACAGAAACGAAACATTTTACCCATTCAACAACAGTATTGTCTAAAGACAGACAGACAGATATGTAGATAGATAGACAAAGATAAAGAGAGATAATAGATCGATAGTTAAATAGATAAAAATGGATAATGTCAGATAATTACCTATAAAAAAGATAGATAGATAGTGATAAAATAGATTGATAATGATAAAAAAAGATGATAGATGGTAGATAGATAGAAGATAGATACAATAGATAGATAATGATAGATCGAGAATGTTAGATAATGGTAAAAAAGGTAGATAAAGATAATGATAAATAAATATAGATAGATAGGTTGATAGATAGAGATACAATAGATAATAATAGCTAATGATAAAAAAGATCATAGATAGGTAGATGTGAGTCTACCCTTGAGTCGCCAATATGCGTGTGAGCGTTCAGTTTCAGTCCACACTAATGGGGACGTTTTCAATCTGTACTCTGTCGCTCTCTTTCTCTGTCTATACATTATGTATATACACAGAGCGAGAGGATGAGATACAGTTTGAAACAGTCCCCTACATATTTCCGTGTATGTACAGTATGAAGGCGATTTGAACATTTCAGCTCTCGGAGCAGCACAGTTCGTCACTAATTCTTTCTGAACGGGAACAGATTGGATTTAAAGAAGATAACTGGAGGTAATAACATTTCTAACCGTATATATTGTCTTGCTTAAAAATACCATAAAATAACCTGAGATGCCATTCATATTTGATATAAAACCACTTTTTCTCTTTACGTTCTTCTTTCAGTAGAGGAAGAGCTGACAGCTTTACAGTCTTCATTCTATGCACTTTCCACTACATTATAAACCATCTCTCTGAACTAGCACCATGCATGCTAATAAGAGCGTTATTATAATGTTAACTGATAGAATGGTGAGGAAGGAGGCATTAACTGCTGTGGGGGAAGAGGGGCACAGCCTTCACACTTATGACTATGATTCAGTTATAGTTTATGTAGTAAAGGTATATACCCAGATTATGGTATTTAAGATAATGAGATATACTGTACCAGTGTCAAGTTGGGGAGCGGAGAGTCGGGCAGCTGGGCATCCAGTGATCTTGCACTAAAGAGGAGGCTGAGCTTTGGTTAGATGGTACCCTGTGCGTGACTCTGCCCCCTATACCCTATGCCAATATGGTACACTTATTTTGTTGTTCAGGTAGCCAGCAGAAAGTGCTTGCTCACACACGATCCTAAACACTTGCTCACACACATTCACTGACTTGTGCACACAAATCCCATGTGTTTGCTTTTGGACATGCATAGCCACCTACTCAATATTGTTAAAGGGTTATTCCCAGGACTAAAATATGAATGACCTATCCATAGGTTGCATCATCAATAGGAGTGGTCTATCAGTCACAATGCAGGAACTTTTGCAGTGGTCCAGGGCAGATGTTGTTGATGCTCCCCTCTTCATTTCCTGGCTGCACAGGGCAAGGCTTTTGCAATGCCTCTCTCCTCCCGCCCTTCAAGATGGCAGCTGTGGAGCAGGCCTGGGTTTGTCAGGCTCATCTGTGAGATTGGAAGCTGAGTGATTCCCTGGCATGAAGGAACAGAGTTTTGCAGTTAGTAGCTTCTCAGCATTCTGGTGGGCAGATTCCTGCTGGCCCATTTAAGTAAGGGACAAGATCTGACAGAGGGAATATGTGGCAATATTCTACCTTCTCCCTGTGGAGAATTTTAATTTGGCAGAGCAAAGACGGATGAACCTAAAAAGGAAGAGGAGGAGAAAAAGAGGACTTATAGACTGATCCCAAAGACATTCAATTATACGGTTCAGGTATTCACAATTTTATCCAGTGTCTTTAGAGAAAAAGCACTGAAAAATTGCCCAACCATTGGTTGCAGGGATGGTTTTGTTAGCTGTCCCAGGTAGTCATGTTCCTGGTTCATTGTTTGAGTGAGTATGGTATCGGTGGTTGAGATTCCAATGAACCATTTCTGGTCCAAACTGACAGCTCTTATTTCTCCCATTATTATTTTCTGGCAATGTTTAGAAAGTGTTTAGAATGTGGTGGATTGGAGGTGTACAGCTAAGGGGGGCATTTGTGCTCTTGGTCTGTTCTTCCTGACCTGGCCTATCATAGGTTCTCTGAATGCTTACAGGTGTGAGGGCTAGTAAGCACAATGGATGCTCCTGCTCAATTCTGCACTTTGTTTTGGATGGCACTGATCTGACCTTTGTCCAGGTCCTTAGAGTGGCACTCTTTTTTTATGAGCACTAATCACCTCCACTTACTAGCTAACTACCACAGAGCGTGGGTCCTCTCTGTGCTGCCACATTCGCTGTGTGGCATTTTCAGGAGAGTAAGCACCTCTGTTTATCTCTTGGAGGAATATACCACTTGCCAAGCTCTTGAAAAGCCTTTGCAGGGCAGTTCCTCCACTTATACAGGTGCAGTTTATATCAAACACAGTTTTGTCTATTGCCAGTGCTGTATGAAGAAATTTTCTCACATTTCACATGCTACCTTTGACATCACCATTCACAGTATACATCTTATACATAGCATGGGTAATTAGGGCGCTTAACCCACAGTGGTGCTTACAATATTTTGTATCAAGTTGGCATCTCACAGAGCTATAAGGCACATTACATGGTGCATCATACATAGCGCGTCACCTATATATGAGGCACCATGTCACCTAATAGTTGCATAACAGTCAAACAGTTTGCAATGAGCAGGACACTGGGTCAGTGGGGTTGCTATGCAGTGGGTCAGTATATATGTGTAGTAGTTCGTGATGCCAATTGCAACTTGCGCAGGTACTGTAGCAGGGCCCTTTAAGATGTTATAGCTCACGTACCAGGTGAGGAATGCCAGAGGGGGATAATGTCTCTGTATAGCAGATATAGTAGTGTCAACAGTGTCTCCTACCTTGGTACTGCTGGACTCCTGAATCCTGGCTCACTTGCAATAAATTGAGTGTTGTTAATAGGAGTAATTGAGGAACTTTGATAGCAGTAAATGAGATCCAAACAGGTAATATGATCCAACTTGTCTTTGCTGAATGGCAGCTTTAAATCCATACAAGTTACAGCAATAGTCTTGGTTCCCAGCAGGTATTGGCAATATGTGGCAGGAATCTATAGGTATTCTGCTTCTGATCATATGCCTAGAGGATCTGGCAGGTATTTATCTTCTGCTCTCTCTGTCTTATGCTTTATGTGGGCCTGACTAGCTGAGGAGGTATTTAGCTTCTCCTGGTCTTTGGATTTGTACTCACAGGACTGCTTGCAGGGTATGATGTCTTCTTCCTGGAGATCTATAGTTCTGTAGATGCTGCTTCTCTGGTTGTCCAGCTGAGGTAGATGACTCAGGCTGGCAAGATGGATCCTGAACCTCAGCCGAGGTTGGATCCAGGGTTGGGATCCCTGTTTCTGGGAGCTCCTACCAACACAACCTACCCCAACGGGGGTGGCTGTTACACTCACTAGACTTCTTACTCCTCCTCATGATACAGAACATGGGAACGTCCCACTTCTGCTCATACAGGGGAGCCTAGACTGGAATGGACTATTCTGGTCTAGATATACTAAACTGTTCTATAGACTGTCTGCACATTGCCGCCACCTACTGGTGTACATGAAGAATTACAGCAATTAACATAAAACAGTCCTAGGAAATCCAGATAATGCAAATGTAATGTCAGATTACACAGGATGATAACACATTTACACTTTAACATCATGTAGCAGGGCGACAGAGTTTTAGTGACATACTCTGGGATGTTACAAGTTCAACACAGTTGGCATTGCCAATACAATTAAAGGTAACCCATCGTAACTGTGCATGACTACATTTTCCTGGAAGAGGGATGAGAGTACTTTAACCCCTCTTACACTTGGGCAGCATATCATAATGACAGGCTAACTCATAACAGAGAGCTCTGTTTTATGTTGTAGCGTTTCAGGGTAAAACATAGCCCATTGCCATTTCATGCTATTCGTTGTTTGGGTAGCATGAAACGGATGACAGATTCCCTATAAAATATCAGTGAGCCTTTATATACTGGGCCCCCATAGAGTGGAACAAATTGCACTTGGTATGCCAGCCCTTCTTTTATACCCTCTATGTAGAAGATTTCTATAAGTACAGTTTAAAAATGTTCTCCTTTGGTCTGGTGGTGACGCTGTTGTGTGGCTATTGCTTGGGCCCCTAAAGACTCTCATTATTATCTTTTTCTCTTGTGATTTGAAGATTCCATTCTTCTTATTACGTGATATTTTATCTAGCCTGAGGAGATACTTTGTCTTATCTTTTGTACACAGCATTAGGCTGTAGTGAATGTCACAGTAACATGAGAACATAGTTAGCAACTAATATTATTGATATATGCTTTATTTAGCGTGCTGCCAAATGTTTTAATGCACTTTTTTTTAAGCCAAAACCAAGAGTGGATTCAAATAAACAGGTAAAATATTTCTGTCCTGTTTTTATAATCCCTTCATACCTAGTGTTACATTCATAATCCTGCTGCTTTCTTGACCAGGGAGTAATGTGCACTGTGGTAGTTCATATTACAGTTTAACAGTTAGACCCAAGCTATGAAGTTATTTTTGAGAGTATTTTGCTCTTAGTATGCAGCCAAGAGCAGCCAACAGTGTTTTGGAAGCAGCTTTGGAGATAATTGTAGTATAAAATATGATATAAAACATACTGTAACTTCTAAAAGTATTGAACCCCCATTCCACTTGACCCCCACATATGGCATATGGCCCCGTCCACTGAAGTCTAAAGAAGTTTTGGAGACAGCTGAGCCTGCAGCTCCCTTTGACTTTAAAAGAGAAAGCCACATACATGGACCCCCTATACCACTTTTCAGATGGTTACAACTGGAATCCCATAGGTCCACTAGGTGGTGAAGGCCCCAGGTAATGTGCCCAATATGTCTGATCTATAATTCAGCATAGTACCCATCACCGATGTCCAGATCCTCCAAGTCAATACAGGGGATTCTGCTGTCAAGGCCCAGAACCAGTCCAAAAAGGGACCTGTCCTTACCTGTAAACCTTTGCTTGTGCAGCGAGCCGATGGGAGTGCTAGTGGCCCTGATGAGGTGATGTGTTACAGCATACTCCCTCAGACCATTACTCCATGGGGATCAGTGCAGTGAAATGGTGGTTAAAGGAATCAGGCCAGGAGTAGAAGTATAGAAGTCTCTCTTTACTAAGTGCAAAAGAGAAGTTGGAGAACATTCAGCAGTAGTTTGTACACAGTGCAGTTTCTCTTCCTAGATGATAAGGTATGGTGGCTGGAAAAGTGACAGATGATGGCACCTCTGGTATGCTATCTTGCTGATGTCTCTCCCCTGAACTTCTGGCTACCAGCTGTAAGATGGCACTTGTGTCTTTAGGTGGCCACTGTGTAATGCAGGCTTTTTGAGTTGGCCTGGGTGTGATCTAAGGTGATGAGTAGTGTTGAGCAAATTGAAGTATCTGAAGTGGAATTCGATCCGAAGCTTAGGAAAAATTTGATTCACAATGAATCCAAATTATCTCACTCTACACGTGTTTCAAAGTGAAAGTAAGAAGCCCGAGAACCCATAATGCTGTGCAGCCAGCCAATCCACCATTTAGAAGCCCTATCCCTTGTGGTCTCCACCATTTCACTGTGAGCTGAGCATAGGGAGAGACGTGGAAGCTCTGTTGCACTAGGGATAGTGGTGCTGACGATCTGTAGAAAAAGAGAATACTGAATTGCCAGTGTGAAAGGGACAGTGCAGGGATAGTGCAGGGAGCTGAAGGGATCCATAGAAAACAGCACAGTTGGAATCCATCGCAGTGTGGGGCACAGCGCTATCTAATTGAACGCTGTCCACAGTGTTTAATAGAAAAACAATTCTGTTGGGCCCTGATTCCTGAACTGGGGGAATAACCTATCTTCTTCAACTGTTATTGGGGCGTCCACCTTGTGAAATAGATAAATAATTCTATTAGGCCTTGATTCTCAAATTGGGGTGAATAACCTGTATTGTTCTACTGTTATTGGGATGTCCACATTGACATTGAATAACTTATTTTACAGTTCCTGAAGTCTTCTACACAACTGCAAGACCTCTTGAAAATAGGCAGGAAACTGTGCATGCACTTCAGCCACTCTTAGGCCTCTTTCACACGGGCGTTGCGGGTGCATTGCGGGAACATGCGCATTGTAATGCGTTTTGCACGCGCGTGAGAAAAATCGGCAAGTTTGGTACGCAAACCCGAACTTCTTCACAGAAGTTCGGGCTTGGGATCGGTGTTCTGTAGATTGTATTATTTTCCCTTATAACATGGTTATAAGGGAAAATAATAGCATTCTGAATACAGAATGCATAGTACAATAGCGCTGGAGGGGTTAAAAAAATAAATAAAAAATGTAACTCACCTTAATCCACTTGCTTGCTCAGCCGGCATCTCTTCTGTCTTCTTTTTTGCTGTGTGCAGGAAAAGGACCTGTGGTGACATCACTCCGGTCATCACATGGGCCATCACATGATCCATCACCATGGTAAAAGATCATGTGATGGACCATGTTTCACTTCCAGGAAGGACTAGTTATGCATGTTGCTGCAATGCACAGTGATGTACAGTACACCAAGATACACTCTCACTGCAGTTTAATAGCAGGCTGGAACATAGCTGATGTAACGCACTTCGTCATGAATTAATTCGGAATGAAGCAAATTTCTTTGAGAAATTCGAGGAAGCGTCCAGATCATATTTTTAAAAGCTTCACTCATCTCTAGTAATGAGTGCCTGAGCCATAGTCCCTCACCTGGAGCAAAGTCTGGATAGCTATGGTTGATGGTCACTCTGCTGACTGTAACGCTGCAGATTTGCAGAATATCTGTAGTTTGGTCTTTGAAGTCTCTCTGGAGTAGTGGTCTCACAGATGAGTTGGTTGCCTGTTCCCTAAGGGCCTAGAAGCAATTAGACATGCTCTTCACAGTCCTAGTTAACACTTCCCTCCCTTGGCATTAAATAGGAACAGCAGACTCCTACCAAGAAGGGAGGAATTTGGGGTGGCTAGCATCCAAATGGCTGATTCGCCGTTTTTGGTCGCTTAATTTTCTACAAAAAAATGCAATGAAAAGTGATCAAAAAGTCATACACCACTAGAATGGTAGCAATGCAAAGTTCAGATCACCCTGCGAAAAATCGAGGCCACATACAGCTCCGTAAACGTTATTACAAAAAAGTTATAGGGGTCAAAATATGGTGACAAAATAAATAAAACAGATTTTTTCCCACTTTTACATTTTTTATCACCATCAAAATGCAAGAAAAACTATACATATAAGGTATTAAGAGATTCGTACTGACCTGTAGAATAAAAGTAACTGGCCAGTTTTATCACACATCGAACGTTGTTAAAAAAAAATGTAAAACTGTGGTAGAATTGCTTTTTTTTTTTTTGCAATGTCACCCCATTTGGAATTTTTTTCCTGCTTCCCACTACATGATATGCAATATTAAATGGTGGAGTTGGAAAGTACAACTTTTCCCACAAAAAACAACCCTCATATGGCTATGTGAACAGACAAATTAAAAAGTTATGGCTCTGGGAAGGTAGAAAGCGCAAAATGAAAACGCAAAAAAAACTCTGAGCCTCTGAGCCAGAAGTTATGGATGACCGTCATGGGCTAATAAATGGAACTAAACACGGGTACTTTTTCTCCTTCTAGTCTGACACATGCACATTTATTTTAGTAGTTTGTTTTGGAGCCTTGTAAAACTGTTTATTTTAATTTTGTCTGTAGGGGGTGGGCGCTGCGTGTAAAGACTCACTGCTGTCATGCTGGGGAAGATGTGAAGGGGGTCTCACAGGCCCATATCAATGTGTCATTCATATATGTGGTCTCTCTTTGGCAGGCCTGTCCCTAAGCTTTTTGATTAATTAGTTTTGTTCAGTGCAGTTGCCTTGATTGATAGCATTGTTGACTTAAACATTTCGCACTTTAGTATGATATTCACAGACGCCAGGAGACTGCTCTTTACATTTATCATGATAAGTGTTAACTTGCGGCAAGTTGCCAGTAATCTTTATTACAGTCACACAGATTGAGCTATGAAGAAACAGAAGTGTAGGGTTGAACATTTCATAATTGTCCTACAATCAAAACTGGAGTTGAAGAAAAAAAATCTAGACAGAATGAAAAATTACAAAATTATTCTTGTGGAAAAATGTAAAGAACAAAAAAACAAAACAAAAACAGTGGCCCACATTTACCTCGATTTTGAGCTTTGAGCGAGTTCTCAGTGACTCCAGCGCAGGCGCAGACTCATGTGCGTGATCATGTCACTAAACATTCACAGGAGTCTACGTCCTGCGCGTGGGAATGTTTAGTGGCACGCGAGTCTGCACCTGCACATTGAGCCGCTGAGGACTCACTCACAGCAGCAGAGAACAATGTGCAGGTGCAGGAGTAACAGGGACGCGGTACATGCATGGGATTTAGAACTTGCATTTGACATGATAGGAATTTGAACAGCTATCAAGCGCTTAGGGGCTAAAAGGAGGCACCGCAAGCTTGCCTTCAGGAGAGTAAGCCGCTGTCCACTTGACTCCAAGAGCCTAATTTACATGACTCTGGCAGGGGAATAGAAGTCTTTTGTTTTGCCATTAGGTTCATCTGACACCAAGGACAAAACCAACTTTGGAAACAAGCTACAGACTTCTATAAGGTAACGCTGGCCGTTTAATAATGTTTTCTATGTGACAGGTTCCCTTTAACCCCTTACTAACACAGACCACAAATAATGCTGACATTTACCCCTTCCCCACACTAAACCTCCTGGGGTGCTACATTAACCTGTTAGTGCCCTAGACCAAGAGGGAGTTTGATGTAACCCCTTATTGTCCTATGCCATCAGGGATAATGTAATTAACTTTTTGCCTAGATAACTAGGGATGCTAATATTAAACCCTTCACCACCCTAGGCCACCAGGGATGCTGACATTAACCATTTAGTATGTTAGACAAGCAAGAATGCTACTATTAACCCCCTCAATACACACTTCCTTCTGAGATGCTACATTAACCCTGTACTGCCTTAGACCACCAGGGAGGTTGACTTAACCCCCTAATTTCCCTAGGCCACTAGAGATAATGAAATTAACCGTTTACTGTTGTAAATAACTAGGGATGCTACTCACATTAACAGTTTTTCTGCCCTATACCACCAGGTATTCTTACATTAGCTCCATCACTGCCCTAGATAACCAGAGATTCTGGGCTTGACTTTTTGAATACACTAGGCAAGCTGGCATTAATTCTTTGTCAATGCTGCAGCATGTTCTCTGTTCTCTGCTTTGGGTTCTCTCATTTCCTCCCATACTGATTGACATTTTATGAAATTGGACCCTGTGTGTATGTGTGTCAACTGCATCATCCAGTAGAATTTATTATAAACCCTTCATAATCATTACCTTCTCCAAGCCCAGCCAGCTGCAGAAGGACAACATATAAATAATATACTCTATCAATATAATAGAAACATGAGCATTTTACTACAACTGTGATTTAAGGCTAAACTAGCCATATGGCAGAACTCATTTTCTTTTAAAGAAACATGACACATTTATGATCAAATATCCTTAAATCAAGTTTCAAAGCATTTGCTTCAAGAAGTAAGAAAATGTTCCCATAACACCGTGATATAATGACATTTAAAGCTTGAGATTAAGGAAGGTGTCCAGGATACAGGAACTGGAGAGACAAAATAATTCATGGATAATGACATTTGAAACCAAGGAACTTCAACAGTACTTTACGTCAGCTCCAGGTAATCGGATTGAACAGGCATGATTGAAGGAAACCCTCTGCCATCAAGTAACACCCTACAGTAATTAGATTATCTTCTACACCAGGATGAAACATTATTCATTCAGTTTTTTTCTTTATATGGCAAACTTTTCTTGATTTTACAAGAGGATTGCAGATGTAGCAATTGCACTGGGACCCTGGTAACTGAGGGGGATCCAAAGGACCCCTTGTCGCCTAAAAAGACCCAGGATTTTAAAGGAGATAGGTTACATATTTTGCATTGGGTACCAGGAACTTCAAGTTACACCTGGATATTCTTGATTCTCTATGTGCAGATTTGTCTCTACGTAATCAAATGTCATTGTTATTTTGCCATCTATTGTTACATAGTTTTCTACATGGACAGTTTTTTTTAACTTGTCAAATCCTTTGAGTTCTTGATTGACAATTGCTCATGAATGTTCCCTTTTGGATTTATTGTAACAGCAGAGATGTAGAAAACACGTCATGTGAAGAATGATAGGAGGAACCCTCCCCCTCTTGTGGAACTTAGTTGAGTCTTTTGAGTCAAAGGTAATAATAGGAAATATGCATTTGCTGGGGGAATATTAAACTTACACAAGCTTTCAGATACTGATGTAGTTTTCATTGCTTTGAGGGATACACCATGAAAATTGACAAATCATTCTACACTACACTAGCCTAAAAATGCAAATGTGTAGTCTATATAACGGAATACATGACGTTATCTCACATACGTGCTCGGTCATTAGGATATAAGTTGTCCACCTATTTTAATCATAAGTTTTATTTGCACTACCATGTATGACCACATGGTGTGCTATAAACACAATATTCTAGAGCATCACCTAGTGGTAGCAATTTGTAGTAACGTGATTTAGCTTGCTTGGAAAAAAGATTGCTTTAAAATATGCAAGTTTTTTTGTTGAGCCTTTATTCTCTATCAAGCTTTTTTGAGTTATGCAGTCAAAATGATATTCCTTCTATATGTAATGAGCTTGTTGTTCGCACTCTCATGAAAATAAAGTGTGCACTCTGCAATTATCAAATAAATGGTAATACATATGACGTCAGTCAAATGTCAAAGCAATAAGTACCTTAGGCAAATTTCCAGGCACACATGAAGTCTAGAATAAATATTCTATAATAATAGAGTTGTCATCAAGTTGAATTTGTATTGCGTTTTAGAAATGCAAGAGAATATTAAAGTTGGCCTCAAAACCTAACAAAATGTTCTCTTCAAGTCAAGATGAAAGCAAACCAGAATGGATAGAGTGGAGGGCCATATACAAGGGTAGTGTACATACAATACAGAGGGGGGCTCATAGCAAAGATCAAACTAAAGGCAAAGTTTAGCCACTAATGACAGAAGGACCTGTGATTGTTTTCCCTTCCAGCTCCTTGACCCAATTCTTCATCCATTTGCCTGCTAACAACACAGTTCCTCTGTAGAGCAGAGTCCAGTACAGGTTCCTGCTTGTAATAGCAAAGGATACTTGACCAACTAAGACTAGGACCTCTCTCTGCAAGTGCCCCGTGGCTGCATGGTCTGCCCCTTTACTACGTACAACATTGAGAAAAAGGCTTGGTAACCAACAGATGATTTCTCTTGGTAAAATATTTTAGAAAGTGATAGAATGTGTTCTGTTGAGGTTGATCTTAGATCCATCAAAAGAAAAAAACTTGTCTTCCATCTGTCCTCTTCTTGCTTAAATAACAAATGAAGCAGTAAGAATTATATACAGGATTTATTTGTTGTCTGATACCATGGAAACATATAAGCCTGTATAGATGCTGTATACACAAAATGATAGGGCATTCTTAATTAAAACAGTTTGCCATCTTAGGCTACTTTCACACTAGCGTTCATGGGTCCGTTCGTGAGCTCCGTTTGAAGGGGCTCACGAGCGGACCCAAACGCCTCCGTCCAGCCCTGATGCAGTCTGAATGGAGCGGATCCGCTCAGACTGCATCAGTCTGGCGGCGTTCAGCCTCCGCTCCGCTCGCCTCCGCACGGACAGGCGGACAGCTGAACGCTGCTTGCAGCGTTCAGCTGTCCGCCTGGCCGTGCAGAGGCGAGCGGATCCGTTCAGACTTACAATGTAAGTCAATGGGAACGGATCCGCTTGAAGATGTCACCCTATGGCTCAATCTTCAAGCGGATCCGTCCCCCATTGACTTTACATTGAAAGTCTGAACGGATCCGCTCAGGCTACTTTCACACTTAGAATTTTTTCTAAGTTATTAATGCAGACGGATCCGTACTGAACGGAGCCTCCGTCTGCATTAATATGATCGGATCCGTTCAGAACGGATCCGATCAAGCGCAAGTGTGAAAGTAGCCTTAAATGCACTATAATAAGGATGAGCAAAGCAGTTCGTACCGAACTGGGTTCAGTTCAAACATTGCTATTTTTCGAATGGCAGGCGAACCCAAATCTTTTCAGGTTCGTTCCAGACGAATCAACTGAAATGGCGCATAGCGCCATTTTAGTGCATATGTCAGTGGGAAAAAAAGCCCTAGGAAGGAAGAAGAAGGCTTCTCACATGACCCTAAGATGAAGTTTGGGAGGGCTTGCCCTGCTGCAAGAGGCGGGGATGTGCCCTAGCAGAACTAAGGTGGTACAAAAATGATGATAAGGAGCCAGGAACAGCCAGAAATTAATCAAGCATGTATTCTACTGCCAGGCACAGTGAAGGGAAACTGCAGCTGCTGCAATCCTTAAAGGCAACTACCTACAAGGACATTACTTTCATTTTTTCCCCATTTTTACAGAAATCCTTTTTTTTTGGGAGGGGATAGAATAAGTGAAAACTGTACAAAACATGTTCTACCATAAACTAGCATAGTATATAGAATACTAGTGAGAACTCTGTGTCAGGTCATCTCACATATTTAACTATTTTTGGGGTTTTAGTTTAAAAAACTATATACATCAGTGATTGAGAAATGGGGTTCAATTTAAGTAAACCAGCATATAGGTGATCAGTACATCAATATGCAGGGTAGGGCAACAATTTACCTTTGAGTGATAACATGATATTAAGGGTCAGGCCTCAACTATCCTTTTCTTTTTATTCCACTTCCACACAGTTGGAATTTTTTTTCTTTTTTTTTGGGGTGGGTTCAATTGAATTAAACCAGCATATAGGTGATCAGTTCACCATTACACGGGGAAGGGCAACAATTTACCTGTAAGTGATCACGTAAATTTGAGTGTCAGGCATCACCCTTAGTCATACGTTTTCATTTACTTAATATCCACATGATTGGGGGATTGCTCAGTTTAATTAAATCCCATGTAGGTGAGCAGTAAGGCAACAATTTAGCTGTGACGGATAACAGATGGAAGATGAGCATCAGCCCTGCCCCTTAATTATCAGTTTTAGTTTATATCCACATGGTTGGAATTTTATTTTTTGGGGGGTTGTTCAATTTAATGAAACCAGCATATAGGTGATCAGTACAAAAAAACACTGGGTAGTGCACAAAAGTATATGTGAGTGATAGCGAATTTAGGCCTATATCCGTTTCCCTTTATTTCTGTCTCCATACGTTACCAATCAGTTTATTTTAGGTGGTTGTTGATTATATTCAAACCAGTATATATGTGATTACTACCAATACACAAAGTAGTGCACAGAAGTATCCCTTTATTTCTTTGTCCACACATTTCCAATCAGGTTTATTTTTGCAGGGGGTGGGGGGGGGGGGGGGGGTTGTTGATTATATTTAAAACGGCATATATGTGATTACTACACCAATACACAGTAGTGCACAAACGTATCTGTGAATCATAGCAAATTCAGGCCTAAATCTGTTTCCCTTTAATTTTTTATCCACAAGTTTCCAATGATTTTTTTTTTTTTTAAAGGGGGTTGTTGATTATATTCAAACCAGCATATACGTGATTACTGCACCAGTACACAGGGTAGTGCATAAAATTATCTGTGAGGCTCAAAAATGTCAGAGCTATGGAAGGGTCCCAAATGAAAGACCCAGAGTCAGAATGTGGGTGGCAGCAGCACCAGCTATCCAGCCAGAAGTAGTAGTAATAGTTTTGGAAAGGTGCAACATTATTGTTAAGAAGAAACAGCATGAGATTGTGGATTGGGTGACTCACTCCTCCTGTCAGTCACAGCAGGATGACATGGAGGTGACTTTTGAGTCTCACAATGTTCCATGAAGTCAGGGGCCACAGTGTTCCCCCTGTTGTTCCTCCTTGCAGCCCCAGAGAAGGCCTTTAGTGGAGCCCTCTCAGTCTTCACTGCCCCTTCCTAACGGGACACCTTCCTTTTTCCAAAGAAGTGACAAGAAAACCTGACCAAGCCCTATGGTAGAAAGTCTTGCTGTTGATGACTTTTGTGAGAGCCGTCAGTGTTCGGGCTCTACTGAGGAGGAAGTTGGGGAGGAAGCTGGGGACCCCATGCATGGCTGTGTTGATGGTGGTGGTAAAAGTGGCACCTGTATTCACAGCAATGGTGATGGAAGCAGAGACAGTGGCAGTTGAGGAAAACACAGAACAGGAAAGCGGAGCTCAGGAGCCCAACATGATATCTCACAGTCACAGCGGTAGGGAGGGTGACGACTGTGTGCTGGACAGGACCTGGGAGCCAGGTTGGAGGTGCTGAGGAGGCAACATCAGTGAAGAAGGGCGGTGGCGGCAGTGGCAGACTCGGGGGGGGGGGGGGGGGGCTCCCGAGCTGCTCAGAGGAGGGGGCGGCGGGGCACAGGGAGATGAACGCTTCCATTGTGGAAGCACTCATCTCCATAGTCATCTGTATCGCCGTCCTCAGGACAGCGATACAGAGCGCTGTGCGGAGGAGCAGGGGAGAGGTGTGTCCCTTCCTTGTTCCTCTAGCCGCACAGGCCGCCTGAGCCGTACAGCGCGGGACCCAGGCCAGAAGAGGCCTGCATTGCATCGCTGCCAAGGAGGTAAGTATAAGTGTTTTTTTTTTTTTTTAAATATATACAATACTTTTACTGGCACATTGGGGGGGGGGGGCTGTTATTACTGGCACATAATGGGGGGGGGCTATTATTACTGGCACATAATGAGGGGGGATGTTCTTACTGGCACATAATGGGGGGCTGTTATTACTGGCACATAATGGGGGGCTGTTATTACTGGCACATGATTTGGGGAGAGTGCTTTTATTACTGGCACATAATTGGGGGGAGTGCTTTTATTACTGGCACTAGATTGGAGGGTGTGCTTTTATTACTGGCACATGATTGGGAGGGGAGTGCTTTTATTACTGGCACATGATTGGGGGGAGTGCTTTTATTACCGGCACATGATTGGGGGCACTATAGGGGCATCTACTGAGGCGACAAAGAAGGGGTATTTTATATGGGGGACTCTGTACAGTAGAATTTTATACTGGGGCACATTATGGTGGGTACTATGGGGAAGGAGGGAGAGAGTACTATGGGGGGCACTAAGAAGGGGTATTTTATACTTGCAAATTATGGGGGACACTGAGGGCATCTACTGGGGCATTTTATACTGGTACATTATGGGCGGCACTAGGAGGAAGGGGGGAGAGGAGCACTATGGGGGCATTTACTGGGGGCACTATAGAGGGGTATTTTATACTGGCACATTATGGGGGCACTATGGGGACATTAGCTCAACTGGGGGCATTACAAGGGGGTATTTTTTGCACTCACATTATAAGGAGAATTATTTCTACTGGGGGCACTATGGTGGGCTTTATTACTCCCCCATGGTATGACCCCCTAGTAGCAGCACCAGCCTCTCCCTGATCTGCTATCCCTCTGCCCCTTCTCCAAATCCTTATTATGAAATCTTTCTCATTAGGATAAAACACAACATCAGCTCCACCGAGCCCCCCAGCCAAGTGTTGAAGTGGTGTCCGAGATCCCCAAGGGCCAAGTCAAGTAATTGTAAGTTTTCATGTGAAATATGTTTGTTATACACATATAGCATACACTGCGCCACACAATATACAGTATACCTCTACACTGTGTAGTCTGGTCTATAAGCACCATTGTTTTGTGGCGGCGGACAGAAAATAATCTGGAAGTGCCCCTCCCGAGACCACGCTCTGAATCCGCCACTGGGTGGCGACAGAGGCATCAATAAAGAGCAGAAGCCACATACCTCCTAAAGAACAGCCAGAGCCATGCCTGCTTCAGGATTTGGTGATGCCACTGACAATGTGGGTGAGTTAAGCCCAAAATGTGCCAGAGCTAAGCTCAGCTTGGCTGCCTGTAGTTCTGTGAGAGCAACTCCCGTATGACGCTTTTCCTCCACAAGGAACAGAAAACCACAGCGGTGTGCATGATCTGCAGGATTAAAATAAGCCATTGCCATTCAAACACAATCATAATCAAGGTCTATTGCACCACATAAGATGGCATCACCAAGCAATATAGAATCTTTGTCATCATCACCTTTTTCTCCTGCTAAGACTCCTCCTTGTCTGCGGTTCGATCATGAGACATCTATAAAGGAATGTTTGACCATGAAAACACTTTTCTCCACTAACAATTAGCTTGTCTAGTGGTGGTGGACTTGTTGCTGTACAACTGTAAAAATACCACATACTGTCACGTGGTTGAGAATGTGGGCAACTCCTTGCGATTCTTGCTGTCTGGCAAGATGCACTCCACGGTGGACACCTGGAGCAGTTGTTATGGGCAGGGACAGTACATGTCTTTCACCACCCACTGGTTCAATGTTTTTTTGTGGCAGTGGAGAGGCAGCACCCAGCAACATGACCAGGTCCTTAGACTCCCCCAAGATTCTATCAATCTGGATCCCACATCAATCACTTACAGTGCTGCCCATAATTATTCATACCCCTGGCAAGTTACTTTTATTCAACCAGCAAGTAATTTTTCAACGGGAAATGACAGGTGTCTCCCAAAAGATAATAAGACGATGTACAAGAGGCATTATTGTGGAAAAAAAAACATTTCTCAGCTTTTATTTACATTTGAGCAAAAAGTGTCCAGTCCAAAATTATTCATACCCTTCTCAATAGTCAATAGAAAAGCCTTTATTGGCTATTACAGCAATCAAACGCTTCCTATAATTGCAGACCAGCTTTTTGCATGTCCCCACAGGTATTTTTGCCTATTCATCTTTAGCAATGAGCTCCAAATCTTTCAGGTTGGAGGGTCTTCTTGCCATCACCCTGATCTTTAGCTCCCTTCACAGATTCTCAATTGGATTCAAGTCTGGACTCTGGCTGGGCCACTCCAAAACGTTAATGTTGTTTCTTCAACACTTTTGCTGTGTGTTTTGGGTCATTGTCATGCTGAAATGTCCACTGGTGCCCAAGGCCAAGTTTCTCTGCAGACTGCCTGATGTTGTCATTGAGAATCCTCATGTATCGCTCTTTTTTCATGGTGCCGTTTACTGTGATTATGTTCCCTGGTCCATTGGCTGAAAAACACCCCCAAAGCATTAGGCTCCCACCACCATATTTGACAGTGGGGATGGTGTTCTTTGGGTTGAAGGCTTCTCCTTTTTTACGCCAAATGAAGGAAACATCATTGTGACCAAACAATAAAATTTTTGTTTCATCTGACCATAACACAGAAGACCAGAAGTTTTCTTCTTTGTCCAGATGAGCTTTTGCAAAGGCCAAGCGAGCTTTTGTGTGCCTCCTTGGTCTGCATTGTGCAATGTCCGTTGGATTGTCTGCCTTGAGACATTGCCACCAGCAGAGCCCAGATTCACCAGGATGGCCTTGGTGGTGATCCTTGGATTCTTTTTCACCTCTCTAACTATCCTCCTGGCCAGCACAGGTGTCACTTTTGGCTTCCGACCACATCCTCTGAGATTTTCCAAAGTGTGGAACATCTTGTATTTTTTGCTCAAATGTAAATAAAAGCGGAGCAATGTTTTTTTTCCCCCCACAATAATGCCTCTTGTACATCGTCTTATTATCTTTTGGGAGACACCTATGTCATATCCCGTCAAAAAATTACTTACTGGTTGAATAAAAGTAACTTTAAGTAAAAACTTGCCAGGGGTATAAATAATTATGGGCAGCACTGTATCTGCCTTCTCCACCTCCTTCTGTAAGGACACGGTTTTGTCCCAAACAGCATTAGGGCACCATGCTGCTCACACTACCCCTCCTACCAATCACATGTGTCAAGTTAAGCGTTGCCACACCACGCTTGGGTTGTTTGGCCTGGGCGACAGTAGCCACTGTATAGTCTTTAAAAAAATGTAATGCGTAATGTGCTGGCAACGTCATGGAGACTGTCCCTCAGCAGGGAGAATGTGTTGTTTCCAGGTTAAGCAGTGGCAGCTCGTGCTACTCATATTTTAATTTCCCTTGTCCCCCTCATATATATTTTTGAGGAGACACTGACGCCCATTCAAAAGGTGACAATGAAGGAGGAGGGAAAGAGATAACAAGTTATCCTAAGAAGAAAGTGATGCAAATGAGCACTTAACAAGCTATGCCATCAGATGTAAGGTAGCTATCCTATAAGTCAATGTTCAATTCTTTAAATAGGCCTCGAGGCCTTAACCTCTTAGGGACACATGACGTACCGGCACGTCATGATGTCCCAGTACTTAAGGACACATGACGCACCGATACGTCATGTGTAGTTCCGCGCGGCGATGATCGGAACTGGGTGCCTGCTGAAATCAATCAGCAGGCACCCTGGGACAATGCGCGGGAGGGGGGGGGGGGACCCCCCCCGTATCGGCAATAGTGGCAAACCGCAGGTCAATTCAGACCTGCGGTTTGCTGTGTTTCCAGGTTATTTGGGTCTCTTTTGACCCGATAACCTGGAACAGGATGGTGATCGGTGGTGTGATAATATACCACCAATCACCATCCTGCGATCCTGAGAGGTGATGGTGACGCTTCTGATTGGCTGCAGGGCTGGCGGGAGGTTCAAGTTATTGCAGTTCTCTTCTCCTCCTCCTTTCTGCGTCCGGGAGTGAGGAGAGAGGAGCCTGCAATCGGATCTCTAGACCCAGCACCCCCGCCTGTACCCATCACCCCCTTCTGACCCTCCACAGTGCCACCTGGCACTAAAAGGTATTTAGGGAAAGGTTAGGGACTGTTGCATCACCCTAATCGGGTGTCTGGGGTCCAAAGCACAGCTGTGTGGCCCTAGACCCCCCAAGGGTGCTGCAGATTGCCCCCCTGCCCCCCCCCCACACACCTTTTTTGGGGCGCAAGCATTTATTTTTATTTTTTTTATGCGTACGCTGACTGTGGCCGACACTCTTAGCGTCCGGCCACTGTTAGCGCATCGCACACCCCACCGCTGATCAGCTTCAGACTTTTTAGGCCTTTTTTTTTCTGTTAGGAATAAGTACGCGAACACCCGTGCCCCCTGTAAGGGATCGTCTCTTTTCAGGGGGTCACACTCACAGATATATTTGCAGACACGATTATAATGTCAAAACTCTTGCTTTATTTCAGACACTTTAGCAAAGCACAGGTTAAGAAAACACAGCTTCAACTTATCATATGTGACATCCACACAAAATAACAAACCCTTGCCGGACTAGGCTGTAACTAAACACATAAGCGTAACCCTGACTCACCTAGAGAGCCCTGTTCACATATGGAACACAAATGCGGCTTTCCGTAGCCATTCAGTCCAGCAACCTCCAGTCTGTGACACTTCAATACCTTTTTGGGGGATTGTGGCCCAGTAGTCCTCCCGACTCTGGCATCGTGATCCTTGTTTCACAGGCGTCACCGCGTCCCCCAAAGTTCAGGCTATCGCCTAGCCTCGTGGCCCCTCAGCCCACCCGGCTGTGACCTCTCACACAGAGCCTCACCAGGACTCTGCTTCACAAGACACTCCAGAGTGAGCCACACCCAAGATCCAGTAGCAGGATTAAATAGGATCCCTGGACATGAACATGCCTCAAGTCCCGGACTGGAACCTGGGGAACAGGCACCGACCCAACACATTTCCTGTTCCCAGTAAAAGCCCGCCATGAACTAGTTGACCCATCTACACTATCAACATGGTGTCCCCCAACTATTTTTGTGGACACCTGAACTAGGACTTTTACTCCAACAAGGCCGGGCCCCTTGGTGACACGCTCCTGGTGCACACAACACCCCTTTATTGCACACCTCAATGTTCACATTGCCACACCCCACACACACCACACTAAATAAAGATTTCCACGCATGCACACACACTCCCCTATGGCTCGCCAGATGTTCTCGGCTGAAGAGGCATACTCCCAGCTTGCCTCCGACTCCGAGAGCCCCAGTGAGGACGAGGATGACCCCACTTTTCTTTTGTCATCTGCATCCTCCTCATCTAGCAATGATGATGAGCCCCCAAGGCGGCGGAGACACCGGCAGGCGGAGCCAGCGCCAGGCGGAGCCAGCGCCAGGCGGAGCCAGCGCCAGGCGGAGCAAGGGAACCGACATGCTAGGGACCCTGTGGCCCACACTAGTACGAGAAGCTCTGGGGCTCGTACTAGTTTTCCGGCCTACCAGTTAAGTCCACCGGAGCCCCCTACCGGTGAATTTGCATGGTGTACCCCAGAGCATTTTGAGCCTGCGATTCCAGATTTTGTTGGCCAAGCAGGAATCCAGAATCCTACAGTGGGCTTCACTGAATATGACTATTTTAGTCTTTTTTTTCAGTGACCACTTTGTGAATCTGATGGTGGAGCACACGAACTTGTACGCCCAACAGTTTATTGCTCAACACCCAGGCTCCGCTTTGGCTAGAGATGAGGACGTTTTGGGGCCTCGTGCTGCACATGGGCCTAGTCAAAAAACCCAGTGTCAGGCATTACTGGAGTGGGGACGTCCTCTACCAGACCCTACTTTACAGTACTGCCATGACACGTACCTGGTTTGAGGCCATCTGGAAATTCCTGCATTATGCAGATAATGCAGCATGTTCCCCCCAAGGTGATCCTGCCTATCGATCACCGATCACTTTGGGGCCAAATTTTTGGAGGCCTATGTACATGGAAGGGAGGTCGCAGTTGATGAGTCTCTCATTGCTTTCAAGGGGAGACTCATTTTCCACCAGTATGTTCCCTCAAAGCGGGCAAAGTATGGCATGAAGCTGTACAAACTTTGTGAGAGTACCTCAGGGTACACTTACAAGTTTCGTGTGTATGAGGGGTGAGATTCCCGTATTGAACCCCCAGAATGTCCCCCCACTCTGGGTGTTAGCAGGAAACTTGTGTAGGACCTTATGCACTCACTGCTAGATAAGGGTTACCACCTGTACGTGGATAACTTTTTTATACTAGTATCCCCTTGTTCCAGTCCCTCGCCGCCAGATCTCGCTTGTGGGACCGTGCGGGAAAAATCAACGCGGTCTCCCTACCCACCACCTCCAGGTACCTATCGCCAGGGGTGATACCCGTGCCCTTACCAGTGGAAACCTGTTGCTGGTCAGATATAAGGACAAGAGGGATGTCCTTGTACTGTCCACAATTTACAGTAACGGCAACATCCCTGTCCCTGTGCGAGGTACCGCAGCAACGGTCCTCAAGCCCGATTGTATCGTAGACTACAATCGGTATATGGGAGGAGTTGCTCTCTCTGCTCAAGCCCTCAAGGTTGCCTTATACAGCTCTTTTGACCTGTTCCGGAGTGCTGGCAACACAGGGAAATTCCTCCAGTTCTATGAGACAGTCCTCAAGGCCCTGATCTTTTCTGACTGGGAAAGAGCAGGCCGGAGTACCTTGGGAACTGGAGGCGCCCAGATCGTCCCTGGCCAACACTTTCCAGGTGTGGTCCCCCATACTGGAAAGAAGGGACGGACTCAAAAAAGGTGCAGAGTGTGTCACAGGAGGGGGAGAGGGAAGGACACCACCACAAATAAAAAAAAAGTAGACATTAGGTATTGCTGCGTCCGTAGGAATCTGCTCTATAAAAATACCCCATGACCTAACCCCTAAGATTAACACGGTTAAACACCCCAAAATACCCCCCCAGATGAACACAGTCAAAAAAATAAACTAAAAACGGTGCAAAAAAAGGTATTTTTTGTCACCTTACATCACAAATAGTGTAATAGCAAACGATCAAAAAGTCAACAGCTATTTTGGGGCAAATTTTCCCTTTTAAACAGTTTTTTCCAGTAACAAAGCAAGGGTTAACAGCCAAACAAAACTTAATATGTAATATAAAACAAAATGTAATATAAAACAACCAAAAATCATGTTCCCTAAAAATAGTCACAGCAAAACTGCCACCTTATCCCGTAGTTTCCAAAATGGGGTCACTTTTATGGAGTTTCTACTCTAGAGGTGCATCAGGGGGGCTTCAAATGGGACATGGTGTAAATAAACCAGTCCACCAAAATCTGCCTTCCAAAAACCACACGGTGCACCGTGTGCCCATACAGTAGTTTACGGCCACGTATGGGGTGTTTCTGCAACTACAGAATCAGGGCAATAAATATTGACTTTTGTTTGGCTGTTAACCCTTGCTTTGTTACTGGAAAAAATGGATTAAAATGGAAAATTTGCCCAAAAATCGAAATTCAGAAATGTTATCTCCATTTGCCATTAACTCTTGTGGAACACCTAAAGGGTTAACGACGTTTGTAAAATCAGTTTTGAATACCTTGAGGGGTGTAGTTTCTAGAATGGGGTCATTTTTTGGGTGGTTTCTATTGTGTAAGCCGTACAAAGTGACTTCAGACCTGAACTGGTCCATAAAAAGTGGGTTTTTGATTTGCTTCTAAACTTCTAAGCCTTGTAACGTCCCCAAAAAATAAAATGTCATTCCCAAAATGATCCTAACATGAAGTAGACATATGGGGAATGTAAAGTAATAACAATTTTTGTAGGTATTACTATGTATTATAGAAGTAGAGAAATTGAAACTTCAAAATTTGCTAATTTTTCAAAATTTTGGGTAAATTTGGTATTTTTTATAAATAAAAATGATTTTTTTTTAAACTACATTTTACCAGTGTCATGAAGTACAATATGTGACAAAACAACTATCTCAGAATGGCCTGGATAAGTAAAAGCGTATTAAAGTTATTCACACATAAAGTGACACTGGTCAGATTTGCAAAAAAATGGCCTGGTCCGTAAGGTGAAAATGAGTCCGGTCCCTAAGGGGTTAAGGAAATGGGGTACTGTGGAGGTCACTATTAAAGGGGTGGGCTGCTGTGTAGGTCACTGTTAAGTTAGTGGGATGATATGGAGGTCACTGTTAAAGGGGCGGGCTGCTGTGGAGGTCACTGTTAAGGGGGCAGGATGCTGTGGAGCTTACTGTTAAAGGGAACCTGTCACCAGTTTTATGGTGTCCTAACTAAGGGCAACATAAATAAGTGACTGATTCGCTTAGCAAAATGCTGGGTCACTTTCTTTAATTCACCCAGTCAATCTGCCAACATCTTGAAACATATTGAAAAGCTCCAGCTGATAATGATGGTCATGAATATTTATGAGCTCCTGACTCTCTCCGCCCATCTGCTGCTGAATGACAGTTTGTTTCCATAGGAATCAGCAGCAGGTGGGCAGGGGAGTGGCTATTGCTCTGAATTAAATATACGCTGGACTCAATGACATCAGCATGCGGCATCTGTGTATATTATGAGGTAACCATCTACCCGTGCAATGCCCTTTCCTTCTGCTAGTAGCTTATAAGTCTCCTCATGCCGATTAAGGCGTTCTCCCCAAGGAGAGATAGAACCCTTCAAGTTATCCTAAAAATTCTGAGTCCTAGAAGGTTAAAAGTGGTTATATACCAATTTTCAAGACTTATTTAAAGCAAAATTGGTTTGGCCTGAGTTGATTTGGGTCTGAACCAAACTTTTTCAAAAATCGTGCGAACCTGAACCGAATCTCCAGTGGATTGCTCATCTCTACATTATGACAATACAAGCTTACTTGGTTGTGAAGATGAACATATCCTATCGCAATTAGTTTCCCTTAGCCTTTTTTTTATTTCATTGTTGATTCCCTCCAATAATTAGCAGAGAATGATAAACCATTATTATTTTAATCAGTTTTTCTTCTGTTATTTCTGAACTCTCCATTTTCCAGACAATTTGTCAATATATTATGGCATGAGACTGTAGAATACTAATCACAGAACAAGCAAAATCTTAAACAAAAACAAGAAAAATTGCTTGGATTCCTCCTGCACAGCAAACTTCAATTTCCTCTTGCAGAGCCTATGGTGGTTTCTCGCTCCTGCAGCTATGGAGGGATTAATCTGATCCCATTAAAATTTCATGGTAATATTGTGATTACAGAAAACCAAACCGAGAGCTCATCCCAGATCTCTCTTCTTCTGCTGGCTCCAGTGTTTATGGGCATGACGTTACAATGGTTTGTGAAACGCTCAAGTACGTTCTTCATGGAGATAAGAATGCAAGGTCAGCTCTGTCGTAATTTGAAAACCACTTGTTCCAATGTCATTATTATGCTGCCTGTCATACGATGTGGAATCATTCTGCTTAGAGACAATTGTAGAAGTTGGTAAAATGAAAATGGTGTCATAATTGTCATAACTGTTACCATAGCAACAAGGAATAGAAAAAAAACACACAGTTGATTCCAATGCATTTTCCCCTGTATTTTTTCCAGCCAGAATCATTTCTTGCTAATGTTCTTTTTTCTGCGCTTTCAACTCATGCAAATCATCATGCACCCTTGAGGCTTCCAGGATCCTCATTTGCTTATTTCTTTCAATTTAAAGTGCCTCTGCTGCCTTTAAACTTGTATCTGTCTTTGAAATCCTATCCATGTCTTAAATTTGCCTTCAATGATAGTTAAGTAACAATTTTTTTTTAGGACAGCTAAAAGCAGTGGTGTCCTACCTGACTCTCCAAAAACTTGAACTTTCACCATGCTTGGGCAGGCAGCAGTAGTAGTTTGCTAACAGCTGCAGGACCACAGGTTGGAGACAATTGCTATAAACACTTGCATGTGTCAAAAAAATTCTTACATTTTTTTGAGAGAAGCTAAATAAGCTCTCCACCTAAAGGATTGTGAGTTATATGGTAGTGGGAGATACAGAAAAGTGTGACTTCAGTACTGTTAAGCATCCTTACCTTTCTCTAACCCCCCCACAAACCATTGCAAATGCTCTATTGGGGCATGCTAGTAGGGGAGTGGGCGTTGATCAATTGTGATCCCTTGTTTTCGATAGGGCTGAGAACCACCAGCGGCATTTCCAACATCTACTGAAATCTGTGGTTGCAGAGATCTTTTTGGGACATCATAACAGTGGAATAATTACGCCTTTTCAAAACAGAGTTGTAAAAATGAGAAGACTATCCAGGAACACCAATATAGGCTCAATTTTTCTGTTTATTCAGTGTGCACGTTTAGAATATATTTTGGATGCTCATGGGAAAAAGATGATACAAATAGGCAAAATAGCAAAGGATCTCTAACACTTATGAGGCCCCTAAAACCTCCATAGGAAAATTCACTTCATGTGTAACGACTGTAGGTAGGGGCAGACATGGACAATGAGTCCCTGAACTAGAACCCAGCCCGCTTTCCCTACCTACTTGCAGTAGTCCTAAACGGCAGAACTACACTGAACAACAGTCCCTACAAGTAGTAAGAAGGGACAACTCTTGTCAAACTCAAAGTGACAGGTGGCCACGCCCCTTTTCTGCCCTGGGCGTCCGTCACTTTTCCAGCCAGTCCGGACAAGCCCTAATATGGTATATTCAGGCTACAACTCAATTAAATTTTAAAAATAGCTTGACTTTCTGCGACCTTCACAGGCATGACAGGACGCATCCCTATCTATCTATCTATCTATCTATCTATCTATCTATCTATCTATCTATCTATCTTTTAATATCTATCTATCTACGGCCTTATTTTTGCCCGCAGCGTCCATTTTGTGAATTACAGGCAATCCATTTTGCGAAGCGCGTCAGTGTATGTCCGAGCATGTTGAAGGTGTGTTCGGACATGTCCTAAGATGCTATTTAAGAGCGACAGCCACCGCACCCAACTTTCCAGGGCGTCGATTCCAGCTTTTGCTTTTTACCAGATGTTCTTGGGATACCTCCAAGGACTTCTTTGAGCGTGTCGTCTTGCCTTTATTCTTTCCGCGCTACTTCAACAGCGGTGGTTTTCAAGTACCCAGCTTTCCCGAGTATGGATGCTTTACAGAGCCAACGGGTCCTTCCTGGGTTGAATCCACTTACTAACGCCATATAGCTGAATAAATACAGTGGGATGCAAAAGTTTGTGCAACCTTGTTAATCGTCAATGATTTTCCTGTATAAATTGTTGGTTGTTACGATAAAAAATTTCAGTTAAATATATTATACAGGAGACACGCACAGTGATATTTGAGAAGTGAAATGAAGTTTATTGGATTTACAGAAAGTGTGCTATAATTGTTTAAACAAAATTAGGCAGGTGCATACATTTGGACACTGTTGTCATTTTATTGATTCCAAAACCTTTAGAACTAATTATTGGAACCCAAATTGGCTTGGTAAGCTCAGTGACCCCTGACCTCCATACACAGGTGAATCCAATTATGAGAAAGAGTATTTAAGGGGGTCAATTGTAAGTTTCCCTCCTCTTCTGAAGAGTAGCAACATGGGGGTCTCAAAACAACTCTCAAATGACCTGAAGACAAAGATTGTTCACCATCATGGTTTAAGGGAAGGATACGGAAAGCTGTCTCAGAGATTTCAGCTGTCTGTTTCCATAGATAGGAACATATTGAGGAAATGGAAGACCACAGGCTCAGTTCAAGTTAAGGCTCGAAGTGGCAGACCAAGAAAAATCTCGGATAGACAGAAGCGTCGAATGGTGAGAACAGTCAGAGTCAACCCACAGACCAGCACCAAAGACCTACAACATCATCTTGCTGCAGATGGAGTCACTGTGCATCGTTCAACCATTCGGCGCACTTTACACAAGGAGATGCTGTATGCGAGAGTGATGCAGAGGAAGCCTTTTCTCCGCCCACAGCACAAAAAGTGCCGCTTGAGGTGGGCTAAAGCACATTTGGACAAGCCAGATTAATTTTGGAATATGGTGCTGTGGACTGATGAAACTAAAATTGAGTTATTTGGCCATAACAAGGGGCATTATACATGGAGGAAAAAGAACACAGCATTCCAAGAAAAACCTACAGTAAAATATGGTGGTGGTTCCATCATGCTGTGGGCTGTGTGGCCAGTGCAGTGACTGGGAATCTTGTCAAAGTTGAGGGACGCATGGATTCCACTCAGTATCAGCAGATTCTGGAGACCAATGTCCAGGAATCAGTGACAAAGCTGAAGCTGCGCCGGGGCTGGATCTTTGAAAAAGACAACGACCCTAAACACTGCTCAAAATCCACTAAGGCATTTATGCAGAGGAACAAGTACAATGTTCTGGAATGGCCATCTCAGTCCCCAGACCCCAGACCTGAATATAATTGAAAATCTGTGGTGTGACTTAAAGAGAGCTGTCCATGCTTGGAAGCCATCAAACCTAAATTAACTAAAGATGTTTTGTAAAGAGGAATGGTCCAAAATACCTTCAACCAGAATCCAGACTCTCATTGGAACCTACAGGAAGTGTTTAGATGCTGTAATTTCTGCAAAAGGAGGATCTACAAAATATTGATTTCATTTATTTTTTGTGGTGCCCAAATTTATGCACCTGCCTAATTTTGTTTAAACAATTATAGCACATTTTCTGATAATCCAATAAACTTCATTTCACTTCTCAAATATCACTGTGTGTGTCTCCTATATGATATATTTAACTGACATTTTTTTATCGTAACAATCAACGATTTATACAGGAAAATCATGACGATTAACAAGGTTGCCCAAACTTTCGCATCCCACTGTAGAAGACAACCTTTGTCACTTGATTCTAAACAAAAAATAATAATCCATAAACTGGGTTTGGGAAGAGTATAGATGAAACACATGTAAGCTTTTAAAAACATCATGGATGGCAAAGGAAACAAATCATTTGTCAAATCAAACCATAAATTCCAGGCTAAAGATTATTAGATCTTATTTCGGTTATGTGAAAAGACACAACTCATTGGAGATAAATAGCAACAATGCTTGGAAGAGATTAAGAGAAAAGACTAGAGATGAGCGAATCTAAGCTGACGAAGTGCAATCCGAATTTCCTCACGCTTCATGTAACGAATCACATTTTGTTCCTAAAATGGCTGCTGCACATGTTAGGGCATGGAGCAAGAAACTCTGGGAACGAGGGATCACCTACAATGCCATGCATGCAGCCAATCAGCTAGCCCGTTAATGTCACAGCCCTATAAATAGCCTCAGCTATTAGATTCAGCCATTTTCCTGTGTACTTAGTGCAGAGAGAGACGTTAGCAGGAGCTAGGGACAGTGGTAGGAAAGACTTGAAAACTTATATTTTGCTCAATAGAAGTTCAGAGAAAGAGCATTAGAAGTGTAGGGAAAGGATAGGGAGGAATTATTCCACAGTATTGAAGCAGAAAAGGGTTCAATAGGGCAGGTTGCAGCCTGGGTAATAGGAACAATCCTATTACACCTTGCTGCACTGACTGCGGATCCAAATTGACATTATACTGCTGCTCATTTCAGGTTTGCAATACTTCTGTAATTCCAGAAAACCGTTCTTGTTATTGGGATCTTATTAGCCCTTGTGCGGTGCAGTCATACAGTATATATGTTATAAAGCCTTTTTTTGTCGTGTATTAGTGAGGAAAAAAAGGGCTTATTAGCCATTGTGTGTGGAAGTGAAAAAATGACAGCCCTTTGTGGCCTAATTTGCAGTTCACGGCCGCAGTTATATGTTCTAAAACCTCTTTTTGGCGTGTATTAGTAGGGAAAAAGGGCTTATTAGCCGTTGTGTGGTGAAATGAGAAAATGGCATGCATTAGTGGAAAACAAAACTTTATTTGCCGTTCACGACCGTGGTTATATGTTCTAAAGTCTTTTTTTGGCGTGTATTAGTGGGGGAAAAGAAAAAGGGCTTATTAGCCGTTGTGTGGTGAAGTGAAAAAATTGCAGCCCTTTTTGGTGTGTATTAGTGGCAAAAAAAAAGTATTATTTGCTGTTCATGGCCGCAGTTATATGCAGAGATGAGCGAATTGAAGCTGCCGAAGTGGAATTCGATCCGAATTTCAGGAAAAATGTTATTCGCGCCGAAGTCGAATTTCCTCGCGCTTCGTGGCTACTGTACATGTGAGGACATGGAGAAAGGAACTCTGGGAAAGCGGGATCACCCATAATGCCATGCATGTAGCCAATTAGCAGCCAGTCAGCCCTGTGATGCCACAACCCTATAAATAGCGGCAGCCATCTTAGATTCTGCCATTTACCAGCGTACTTATAACAGGGTTTATTACAAGGAAATATTTCTAGAGTACGTCTTATTTGCCCTTGTGCAGTGCAGTTATATGTTGTGAAGCTCTTTTTGCTGTGTGGTGTAGTGATATATTCTAAAGCCCTGTAAGCCATGTATTAGTGGCGAAATAAAAATATATTCGCCATTCTGCGTTGCACTTATCTGTTGAAAAGCCTTCTGTGTTGTATAAAAGTGGAAAAAATTAGGGCCTAATCGCTGTTCAGCGGTGCAGTGATATATTCTAAAGCCCTATTTGCCGTGTATTAGTGACAAACTAAAAATATATTCGCTGTTCTGCGTTGCACTTATCTGTTGAAAAGCTTTTTGTGTTGCGTAAAAGTAGAAAGAAAAAATTAGGGCCTAATTTCCATTCAGCGGTGCAGTGATATATTCTACAGCCCTGTTTGCCGTGTATTAGTGGCAAAATAAAAATATATTCGCCGTTCTACGTTGCACTTATTTGTTGAAAAGCCTTTTGTGTTGTGTAAAAGTAGAAAAAAATTAGGGCCTAATTTCCATTCAGCGGTGCAGTGATATATTCTAAAGCTCTGTTTGCCGTGTATTAGTGGCGAAATAAAAATATATTCGCAGTTCAGCGTTGTACTTATCTGTTGAAAAGCCTTTTGTGTTGTTATAAAAGTAGAAAATAATTAGGGCCTAATCGCCGTTCAGTGGTGCAGTGATATTTTCTAAAGCCCTGTTTGCTGTGTATTAGTGGCGAAATTAAAATATATTCGCCTTTTAGTGTTGCAGTTATCTTTTGAAAAGTCTTTTGTGTAGTGTAAAAGTAAAAAAAAAATTTGGGTCTAATTGCCGTTCAGCGGTGCAGTGATATATTCTACAGCCCTGTTTGCCGTGTATTAATGGCAAAGTAAAAATACATTCGCCGTTCTACGTTGCAGTTATCTGTTGAAAAGCATTTTGTGTTGTGTAAAAGTAGAAAAAAATGAGGGTCTTATTGCTGTTCAGCAGTGCAGTGATATACTCTAAAGACCTGTTTGCCGTGTATTAGTGGCAAAATAAAAAAAATTTGATCTAACATTTGATTATTTGATCTAACAGTATGTCAGACAGAGAAGTGCCAGGCCCTGCACACAGGAGTGGCAGAGACCTAAATGTTGCTGGCGCAGGCAGAGGTCGCAGCAGAGTAAGGGGGCGTGGCGTAGAGGTGCAGTGAGAGGCCTGGCTCCCGGTGTATCTATGGGTCGTGTCTTGGCACCAGCAACACAGCGATTATTGAATGGTTGCCCGGTCATCCACTTCACCCAAGTGACATCAGACACCCCCAGCCAAGCATTGGGGGTCCTCTGACACGCGCTAGTTGGCATGGCCGGGAGCAGGGCCTTGCCCCACCTGTCCTACCTTTCTCTGTCTTTTCAGTTCCCTCACGCACGAGAAGTATAATGCCGTAGGCCGGCCTCCAATTTTCAGCGAGGAAGAGCTAATAAGATCTGGGAGACATCCGTCGCTTCCTCCGCTAGGCAGGCACGTAGTGATGAGGAGAGTGGCGTGAGAGCTGGTGTTGCGAAGCTGTTCAGGCTCCTTACCCCAGCGACTACGGTTGAGAAGGCCGTTCAGTGACATGCAGACATACTCGATGATGTAGCTGATCGCACTTGGGCTAGCCGGGTGACAAAGGGGCTTCATCATCATCGGGAGAAGAGGATGGCAGCTTGCTCATGAACCAGCGGCGGAGCCAACAAGTCACTAGCGTGGGTGGGAATCAACAGGGTGGCAGCAGTGGGAGGTCGGTAGCCAAACATGCCCAGGGTGGACCAGCCTACCTCCCTGGAAAGTAGCGGTGCAGGGGTTCAAAGAGGCAGCGGTGGTAGCAGTCAGTCAGTGCGTAGTTTTGGGGGTAAAATCTCCTTCTCGGAAGTGTGGCAGTTTTTTTGTTCAGCTGCCGGAGGAGCTGAACGTGGCCACATGAAGAATCTATGGGCAGAAGGTGAAGCGTGGCCAGGGTGCCAATGTTGGCACCATGGCCCTGCTTCAACACATGCAGAGTCGCCAAAAAGTGGCCTGGGAGAAGTGTGGCTCTGATGTGGTGGTCCAGCCTGCCGCAGCAACTGCTGCATCATCCAGTGGCACGCACCCGATTTCAGGCAGTCAAGACTCCACCACCTCAGCCAAAGGGAGCTCTCTTTCCTTCCCATCATCTGTAGGTCCTGATGCTCCCCCTCCTCCTACGCCTCATCACTCATTCCGTCAGCAATCGATCAACGAAGCGATTGCCAAGAGACAACAGTATGTTTGCCCTCATCCAACAGTGCAAAAGCCGAATGTGCTCCTGTCCAAGATCCTGGTGCTGCAGTCCCTCCCTTTCCAAGTGGTGGACTCTGCACCTTTCAGAAAACTGATGGCTTGCGCCGAGCCGAGGTGGAGAGTCCCAAGCCGTCATTTCTATGCCAAAAAGGCAGTACCAGCCCTGCACACACATGTAGAACAGAAGGTGGGCCAGTCCTTGAGCCTGTCGGTGTCTGCCAAAGTGCACGGCAGCGCCGATGTGTGCAGCTTTCACTACGGTCAGGGACAATACATGTCCTTTACGGCCCACTGGGTAAATGTGGTTCCTGCACAGCCACACCAGCAACTTGGCCAGGTCACGATGCTTCTGCCTCCACGTTGCCACGCCTTTGGTCCAGCAACAATGTCCGCCTCTGCCTCATCATCCTCCACCATGTCCTCAGCCTCCACTGCAGGGACAATTCACAGTGCCCCTCCAGCATACCACATGTTCAGGGCAAAGCAGTGTCACACTGTTCTGCACCTCGTTTGCCTGGGCGAATGGAGTCACACAGGGGAGAAACTGCTCTGTTTCCTTCAGCAAGAAATCGAATCTTGGCTTTCTCCGCGACAACTGAAAATCGGAACCATGGTGACCGACAACAGGAAGAACATTGTGTCTGCGCTGCGTCAAGGAGGGCTAAGCCATGTGCCCTGCATGGCACACGTGTTCAATCTGGTTGTCAAGCGGTTCCTGAAGTCTTCCACCCATCTGCAAGGCATCCTAAAAATGGCCAGGAAACTTTGCATGCACTTCAGCCACTCATACATCCTCCTTGAGCTGCAGAGGCAGAACTGCATCCCCCAACATAGGCTGATATGAGATGTTTCTACTCGTTGGAATTCCACCCGCCATACAGTATGTTGGACTGACTGTACGAACAGAGAAAGGCCATAAACAATTTCCTGGTGATCCAAGCGGACAGGAGTACTCCCCTGTGTAACTTCTATGTCAGCCATTGGTAGCTCATGCGTGACACCTTCCATTTGCTCAGGTCCTTTGAGGAGGCCACGTTATTTGTCAGTCGCCAGGATTCCGGGATGAACAATGTCATTCCACTGCTTCATGTCCTGGAACAGATGCTGGTAAATCTGGATGGTCAGGGGACTGGAGATGTGGCGCTTAGATCTCAAGGCCACATGAGCCCTGTGGGGGCTGAACTGGAGGAGGAGGAGGACATTGGAGCACAAGCAATATGTAGCGAAATAGGTGTTTTTTTTTACACAGGTGACAGAAGAGGAGGAGAAGGAAGAGGAGCTACAGAAATGAGGAATTTGAGGCACAGGACCCAGACACACAGTGGCAGTATGCAGTGGAGTGGAGTCACTTGTGCAAATGACCCACTGCATGCTCACTTGCTTGGGTAGTGACAGCTGAATTATCAACATTCGGCAGAGGGATGACTTCTGGCTCTCCACCTTGTAGGACCCTTGCTACCGGTCCAAAATGGGGGCCTTTTTAACACCCACTGAGAAGGAGGCCAAACTGAACTACTATAGAGACATCCTATGTAGTGAGTTGGCCGCTGCCTATCTGCGCCCTCGTCCATCCTCTCGCAGGTATGATTGTGGGGGCCCTCTGCTCTCATGTTCCACTGCTATGGCTGCTGGGGAGGGATGGGGTGGAAGGAGCAGTACCAGCTCCAGCAGCAGCAGCCTAAGTCTACAGTCACTGATGATCAGCTTTCTTCACCCGCCTAGTGAAGAAACTACTCACCAGCAGCAGCATCTAGACCTAGAGCAGAACCTGAACCAGCAGGTGGTGGCATAATTGGAGTGCACCCTGCCAGCTGTCATTGAAGATCTTCTGGACTACTGGGCAGCCAAACTGGATTTGTGGTCGCAACTGGCCAAGTTTGACCTGGAAAAGCTGTCCTGCCCGGCCATTTGTGTGGCATCAGAGCAGGTGTTTAGTGCGACGGGGGCCATAGTTACTCCAAGAAAAACTCGCCTGTCCATCTAAAATGTGGAGAGACTGACCTTTGTCAAGATGAATCAGGCATGGATCAACCAGGATTTCCACTCACCAATTCCTGATACATCAGACTAGATCATCCATGGTGCCACACCAACACTTTGACAAAAGAGACTGGATTCTTCTGGCTACCTGCCTCAGCTACTACTGATGCTGCCTCCCACCTGATGCCACACATTTGATGCCAAGCGCTCCTTCTTTCACCCACCATCTTCAGTGGGAACTGGTATTGCCACCCATCTCCACAGTATGTCACATTGCCACTCTTTGGTCTTCTCATACTGCTGCCACCTTCACACTATGTCACCTTGCCACTCTGTGGCCTCCTAATGATGCTGCCACATCAAAACTATGTCACCTAGCCACTCTGTGGTCTACTCATGCTGCTGCCACCTCCAAACTATGTCACCTTGCCACTCTGTGGTTTACTCATGCTGCTGCCACCTCCACACTATGACACCTTGCCACTCTGTGGTCCCCTCATGCTCCTGCCACCTCCATACTATGTCACCTTGCCACTCTGTGGAACCATCATGCTGCTGCCACCTCCACACTATGTCACCTTGCCACTCTGTGGTCTCCTCATGCTGCTACCACCTCCACACTATGTTACCTTGCCACTCTGTGGTCTCATCATGCTGCTGCCACCTCCACATTATATCACTTTGCCAATCTGTGGTCCCCTCATGCTGCTGCCACCTCCACACTATGTCACTTTGCCACTCTGTGGTCTCTTCATGCTGCTGCCACCTCCACACTATGTCACTTTGCCATTCTGTGGCCTCCTGATGCAGCTGCAACCTCCACACTATGTCCCCTTACCACTCTGTGGTCTTCTGATGCTGCCACCACCTCCGCACTTTGTCACCCTGCCACTCTGTGGCCTTCTCATGCTGCTGCCACTTCCACACTATGTCACCTTGCCACTCTGTGGCCTCCTGATGATGCTGCCACATCCAAACTATGTCACCTAGCCACTCTGTGGTTTACTCATCCTGCTGCCACCTCCACACTATATCACCTTGCCACTCTGTGGTCCCCTCATGCTGCTGCCACCTCCACATTATGTCACCTTGCCAATCTGTGGTCCCCTCATGCTGCTGCCACCTCGACACTATGTCACCTTGCCACTCTGTGGTCTTCTGATGCTGCAACCACCTCCACACTCTGTCATTGTGCCACTCTGTGGCCTCCTGATGCTGTTGCCACCTCCACACTCTGTCATTGTGCTACTCTGTGACCTCCTGATGCTGCTACCACCTCCACACTATGTCACCTTGCCACTCTGTGGTCTTCTGATGCTGCCACCACCTCCACACTCTCATTGTGCCACTCTGTGGCCTCCTGATGCTGCTGCAACCTCCACACTCTGTCATTGTGCCACTCTGTGGCCTCCTGATGCTGCTGTCACCTCCACACTTTGTCATCTTGCCACTCTGTGGTCTTCTCATGCTGCTACCACCTCCACACTATGTCACCTTGCCTCTCTTTGGTCTTCTAATGCTGCCGCCACCTCCACACTCTGTCATTGTGCCACTCTGTGGCCTCCTAATGCTGCCGACACCTCCACACTCTGTCATTGGGCCACTCTGTGGTCTCCTCATGCTGCTTCCACCTCACCACTATGTCGAGGACACTCTGTGGACTTCTCATGCTGTTCCAACCCTCCCCACTTCATGACTATTTAGCCTTTTTGGCATGGCTGACATCATCATTTATTTGACCCTTCTTCTGATCTGTCAGAAGGAAGGTAAAATGAGATGCACAACAGATCCTGTCTGTGTAGGAGCTGTAAGGTCCCAATAGGCTTATGAATTGGCAGCCAAAAGAAGGAGTAGGTACAAATCACAGAAGATCATTTCTGTTTTGGATCCACTACTGTTTTTTGGCATTAGCAATACTGATGGATTACTGACCAAATGCTGATCGAGTGAAGACGGATGCTCAACAGACAGGATCAGTTTTTTGTGGTTTATTGTTCTGATGGATCAGAGGAAAGGGCAAAATAGTCAGTGACGTCAGCACAAACTTACTGCTGACACCCCCTCCACTCTGTTGGGGGGGCTCTACTTGTATATATGTTTAATAGAACAGGTTCTGTAGACATCTATGTGGAATCAGCTGATGACTGTGTAAAAGGAGTGCGTTTCTTCTTGACCCTAATATCGACCTGCAACTTGAGTTATTTGGTCAGTTTTGGCCCTGTAACTGCCCAAATAAGTGAAGTGCACAGTGATTCTAAAAGCGATGCCTGTCATCTGAGTGTCATACAGACTCACAGTATTGTTTCACTACCACAGCAGACTCCCTGTGCATGTTATTGCAAGGCACAGTGTTCTACACCACTATACAGGCTCTCTGCAGCCAGGAAATAGCAGTTTTTTAATGCGATTCACTGCAAATAAATTTGGATCAAATCGAATCATTTCGAAAACTTCTGCAAAGCGGTTGAATACATTTTTTTTTTAATTCGCTCATCTCTAAATGACACGAACCAGCAGGTGTGAACACACTGTGCCACGTGTCCTACCTCCTTTAAGGGCATAATCTAATTGAACCGCTCGATCTTCACAATACCCCTGATGGTCGGGATAGACTTTCCCGAGGGGAACACCAGGTTGCTACCTCTTGAGGAGGATAGGCACATGAGCAAGCTGGTGTCACGGCTGTTTAAGGGTAACCAGAGCATACACAGTAAGAAGAGCTACTGACCGGACCCAAACTAGGGAAGAGAAAGGGTGACCCCTGTCAGACCCTCAACACTCTCCCTATGCTGCTAAAGCACATGCCCGGATCCAAATGGTGGAACGAGGCATGCCCGCGTACCTTAGACTGATGAGCCCTGTAACCCCTACAATAGTGGAAGGGGCACGGCCACCGATGCCCTGCTCAGAATATGGAGGGAACCGTGGCCACCTCAGATCCAGTCAGGAAATCACCAGGTACACAACAAAGTCTGCACACTTAGCTGATGGAGCTGTAGCCGCAGAGAAGACGGATCCAAGGGCCGCTGGCAATATCCGGAGTGCTTACAGCAGCAGAACACAGGTCCAGAGAACTAGTAGCTTAAGAAGTGAAGATACTCAAGGCAGAGCTACAACTGAAAAGAGAAGTATAATCCACGCCCTGCAATAGGAGGAGGGGTGATTTAAAGGCAGGGAAATCAAACGCAGGAGGAACAGCTGAGAGTAAAGACCTCATCACAGGGGCGGAGAGACAGAACAGTGAGAACACCTCCAAACTCTAAGTGACATCATCACAGGGGTGGAGACACAGAGCTGTGAGAACGTCTCAAAGCTCTGGTAGTGACAGTACCCCCCCCTCTACGGGTGGACTCCGGACACCCAGGACCCACCTTCCCAGGATGAGCCCTATGAAATGCCCTGATAAGGCGAGTGGCTTTAATGTCCGACATCGGAACCCAAATCCTCTCCTCAGAACGAGGTACTGAAGAGAACAGCGGACAATGCGAGAGTCCACAATTCTGGAAACCTCAAACTCCAGATTGCCATCAACCAAAATCGGAGGAGGAGGCAAAGAGGAGGGTACCGTGGGCTGGACATATGGTTTTAAGAGAGATCTGTGAAATACATTATGTATCTTCCAAAACCGTGGAAGATCAAGGCGAAGGCAACAGGATTTAAAAGGCCCAATAAACTTGGGACCCAATTTCCAGGAGGGAACCTTCAGTTTAATATTTCTTGTAGACAACCACACCAGATCACCCACATTCAGGTCCGGACCAGGCACACGTCTCTTATCAGCCACACGCTTATACTTCTCACTCATCTTTCTGAGATTACTCTGAATCTTTTGCCAAATGGTAGACAAAGACGAGGAAAATCTCTCCTCCTCAGGTAAACCAGAAAGAGCCCCTCCCGAGAATGTCCCAAACTGCGGATGGAACCCATATGCACCAAAAAATGGTGACTTATCAGAAGATTCCTGACGACGGTTGTTCAAAGCAAACTCAGCAAGAGGGAGAAATGAACACCAATCCTCCTGGTTCTCTGCCACAAAACAGCGCAAATATGTCTCCAGATTCTGATTGAGGCACTCAGTCTGACCATTCGACTGCGGGTGAAAAGCAGAAGAGAAGGACAGCCGAACCCCCAGGCGAGAACAGAAAGCCTTCCAGAACCTGGACACAAACTGCGTGCCTCTATCGGAAACAATCTCAGAGGGAATGCCGTGCAATTTAACAATATGATCGACAAAAGCTTGCACCAACGTTTTAGCATTGGGTAAACCAGGGAAAGGAACGAAATGAGCCATCTTGCTAAAACGGTCCACGACCACCAGGATCATCGACTTCCCCGAGGAACGAGGAAGATCCGTGATAAAGTCCATGGACAGGTGTGTCCAAGGACGGGAAGGTATGGGTAACGGGAGAAGGGAACCTGAAGGTCGTGAACGAGGGACCTTAGCGCGAGCGCACGTCTCACAAGCCGCCACAAAACCCTCCACAGACTTACGAAGAGCCGGCCACCAAAATCTCCGAGCAATGAGATCTACCGTGGCTCTACTCCCGGGGTGACCAGCAAGAACCGTATCATGATGTTCCTTAAAGAGTTTGTGACGTAGCTCAGGAGGCACGAACAACTTCCCGGAGGGACAACAGTCAGGTGCCTCAGACTGGGCAGCCTGGACCTCGGCCTCCAAATCGGAATATAGAGCAGAAACAACTACCCCCTCCGCCAAAATGGGACCCGGGTCCTCGGAGTTTCCTCCTCCCGGAAAACAGCGAGAGAGAGCATCAGCCTTCACATTCTTGATCCCAGGGCGGAAAGTAACAACAAAATTGAATCTGGAGAAGAACAGAGACCATCTGGCCTGTCTCGGATTCATACACCTGGCCGACTCCAAGTACGCCAGATTCTTATGGTCGGTAAAAACGGTGATAGGGTGCCTGGCCCCCTCCAACCAATGGCGCCATTCCTCGAAAGCCAACTTGATGGCCAACAACTCCCTATCTCCCACATCATAGTTTCTCTCTGCCGGGGAGAGTTTTCTAGAGAAAAAGGCACAAGGTCGCCATTTGGCAGGAGAGGGGCCCTGGGACAAAACTGCACCCACACCCACCTCGGAAGCATCCACCTTAACAATAAAAGGTAAGGAAACATCGGGATGCACCAAGATGGGAGCAGACGCAAAACTCTCTTTAATCTTAGAAAAGGCTGCAAGCGCCTCCTCCGACCAAGAGGAAAAATCCGTCCCCTTTTTTGTCATGTCAGTAAGGGGTTTGACAATAGAGGAATAATTCAAAATGAACTTTCTGTAGTAGTTAGCAAAACCCAGAAAGCGCATCAATGCCTTCTGATTTTCAGGAAGCTCCCACTCCAGCACAGCACGGACCTTCTCCGGATCCATGCGAAAACCAGAAGCAGAGAGGAACAGCTGAGAGTAAAGACCTCATCACAGGGGCGGAGAGACAGAACAGTGAGAACACCTCCAAACTCTAAGTGACATCATCACAGGGGTGGAGACACAGAGCTGTGAGAACGTCTCAAAGCTCTGGTAGTGACAGCTGGTCCAGGTAGACCAGGAGGTACCTGAGAAAGGTACCAAAGGTACAGGCATTGTCAGCAGGCTGAGTTGTTACCAGAAGCAACAGTGCCGGACCGAAGGATGAGGCAGAGGCGAAGTCAGACAGGCAATAGGTCAGGGAAGGCAACACAGGGTACAGGTCAGGCAATCCGGGTTGGCAACAGGAGAGTCAAGGCAAGCAGGCAGTAATTAAACAGGTTGCAGAGTCCAGGAACACAAGTACGAGTCAGGAACACAGGAACACAAGCGTATATCAGGAACCTTAGCAGGACACAAGGTCCTTGACACTGAGGCATCTGGAAAGTGGGCTGAGGGCTAGGATTGGTTGGCGAGGTCACATGATCCAACCCATAAAACACATGAAGTGACACAGGCCGGCCCTTAAAGGGGTATTGCTACTTCATTCTCAATTGCTGCCAGCTAGCTGTTCACTTCCTGGTTTTCTGCTGCTAATGCTGGGCGGGCTTAGGCAGCTAGAGTGAAGGACGGCCACACCTCCTTATGACATCACACTGAGAACTCAGTCCTTGCGTGCTAGTTCATGTGAAGAGCATGACTCATCAGTCTGGCAGCCTGCAGTGTCTGTGAGGCCCCTCCCCCTGCTGGGGAATCAGAGAGCCATGTGAAGTGAGCTCAGTGTACAGGAACACGTGGCCTTTCTGCACAGTTTTACACATAAAATCTCAGTCTGATCTTCTACAAACCCATTCTGTGCATCAAAAACTATAATTCCATATTATACATTAGCTCAAAAGCTTGACCAACCCCCACCCGCCAGCACTGATGCAGATTTGTTTCCATTATAGCTGTACTCCAGTTGTGTATAAACCTTAGACTATGTATCTTTATAGATGCATATATAGCTCAGTTACCTGTGTCTTCTCCAGTCCCCTAACATCACTTTGGCTGAATGGCTTCCTATACAGCCCTGCTACATCTTTATTCTACTCCCCCACTAGCACTGTGTCTGAAAAGCTTCATATACAGCTCTGCTATATCTGTCTGTTTATCTCTTCAACCAGCACTGTGTCAGAACAGCCGCATATTCAGCTCTGCTACATCTGTTTCTCTTTTCTACCATCATTGATGCTGACCCGCCAAATATACAGCCCTGCTACATCTGTCAATTCCCTTCCCTATTAGAAATGTGTCTGAACAGCAGCGTATTCAACTCTGCTACATCAGTTTCTCTTTTCCACCAGCATTGATACTGACCCGCCACATATACAGCTCTGCTACATCAGTTTCTCTCTTCCACCAGCATTGATGCTGACCCGCCACATATACAGCTCTGCTACATCTGTCTATTCCCTTCCCCACTAAAACTATGGCTGAACAGCAGCATATTCAGCTCTGCCCCCCATATGCCTCAAACAGCCCCCCATATGCCTCAAATAGCCCCCATATGCCTCAAATAGCCCCCATATGCCTCCATAAGCCCCCATATTCCTCCATAAGCCCCCATATGCCTCCATAAGCCCCCATATGTGTCCATAAGCCCCAAACAGCCCCCACATGCCTCAAACAGCCATCATCAGCCTCAAACAGCCATCATAAGCCTCAAACAGCCTCCATCTTCCCCCATATGCCTCAAATAGCCCTCCATCAGCCTCAAACAGCCCCCATCAGCCTCAAATAGCCCCATCAGCCTCAAACAGCCCCCATCAGCCTCAAATAGCCCCCCATATGCCTCAAACAGCCCCATCAGCCTCAAGCAGCCTCCATCAGACCCCATATTACTCAAATAGCCCCCCATATGCCTGCATCAGCTGCCCAAGTTCCCCCATCTGCCCCCCAAGTGCCTCCATCAGCCCCCCAAGTGCCTCCATCAGCCCCCAATCGTTGGTGGAATTGGTGGTGCATGTAAAAAAATACTCACCCCTTCTGAAGTACTGTCCTGGTCTTCCGCTGGCTCTCCAATGCCGTCCGGACTCGTCTCTTCCTCCCACGAACTGTCCGGGCAGCCGTGCATGCGCTAAATTATCTTCCTGCTAAACTATCTTCCTTTGTGCTGCGTTGGAGCCACGCATGCGCGGCTCTATTTTTGACGTTACTCAAAGGAAAATAGATCAGCGCATGCACGGACGGCCGGCAACGTGCGCGCTCCAGGGTAGAATTGAGGCCGGTCACTAGATCACCAGAAAGATCTGCGCAGGCACGGCCCATGGATGCGGCCGATGAGTGGTGGTTGTATCCATGGGCAGTGCAGATCAACAATGAATTTGAATTATATGAATTTATAGTCAACAGTAGGTTATTTTTAATGATATATTTAGAAAAAAGTTTAATGGGGGTTATTTACTTTAATAAATTAGGATTAAGAAGATGGGAATACCCCTTTAAGGAAATGCTGCAGGAAACAAGCAGCAAGCATGCTGTGGCCAGGGCTGAAAGGAAACACTGCTGAACACAGTGCCCAGGACGGCGGCCTTAAGCAGGGGAATAGCGGCGCACAGCAGCCGCTGTTACACAAAAAAAGACGATAAGTGTTAAAAAAGAAGAAACAACTATAGAAACCATGAAGGAACCCATGAGAAAGCTGAAGAAGACCCAACCAGAAGCCTAGATAATCAGGAGAAACATGTGATTGCTCTCTTGATGATAAGTAATGAACAGATTAATTATAATTATGGATACTCTTTATCACAATTGAAAAGGTGACTAAAGGATCCATGGAATACATGAATGAGCCCATCAGCAGAACAATAACTACAAAAATTTAACCTATATAAAGATAGTGTGTAGTGTTGAGCGAACCCGAACTGTAAAGTACGTGACAGGGAAATGAATCTAGTTAATCCATCTGTTAGTTCGGCGGGTGACCTCAAAGAATGAGGAGAGCATCAAAAAAGGGACATGGCCCTGGTCATGGTGCGGCTGGTGTTGGTGGAGCTTCTGTTGCCAGGATAGGACGTGGATGTGGTCGATTTGTGCCAGCTACACGCTCAAATAAAACACCTTCCTCAGGTGCATGTAGGCGACAGAACGTTCAGCGTTATTTTGAAGGCCTGAATACCAGTGTACGAATGGTGAGACCAGAGCAAGTAGAGACGGTAGTAAACTGGGTGCGAAAGCAGAGTGGCCGTCCCCTAGCCAGTATGCCTGCTACTGCCCACCGCACCCAGGGTCTGAGCACACCAAAGCCAGCTCCAAGGAGTTCCCTGGTGTGGCAGTTCTTCAGACAATGTGCTGACAAGGCGCGAGTGGTTTGCACGCTGTGCAATCAGATCCTGAAGAGAGGCATAAATGTTCTAAACCTGAGCACCACCTGCATGACCAGGCATCTAAATGCAAAGCACGAGCTGCAGTGGAGTACACACCTCAAAAACCATGAAAGATCTCAGGCTCCTCCTGTTCCCTCTTCTGCTGCAGTCTCGGCATCTTCCTCCCCCTCTGGAGTAACAGTGGCACCTGCCACCACGCAAACAGCAACAACACCACCTCTACCACCGTCACCCAGCATGTCCACACTGTCCCATGGAAGAGTTCAGCTGTCCATCCCCCAAACAATGGAGTGAAAAAGGATGTACCACCTTACCCACCAGCGATCCCTGGCCCTGAATGCCAGCATTTCAAAATTCCTGGCCTTTGAAATGCTGTCACTCCATAGGGTGGAGACGGAGACTTTTAAACACCTTATGGAGGTGGCCGTCCCACAGTACGTGGTTCTCAGCTGCCCCTACTTTTCCAGGCAAGCTATCCCTGCCCTGCACAACCAAGTGGCAGACAAAATCTGGTGTGCACTGCGCAACGCCATCTTTGGCAAGGTCCACATAACCATTGATACGTGGACTAGTAAGCATGGGCAGGGACGTTATATCTCTCTAACTGCACACTGGATTAATGCAATGGCGGCTGGACCTGAGGCGGATAGCAGTTTGGCGCATGTCCTTCTGCCACGAGGATTGCAGGACATTTCTCGTTGCCTCCTGTTGCCTCCTCCTCCTACTCAGCTTCCTCCTCTACCGTCTCTTCATCTGGTCAGTGTAACACCTGCCCCACCAACTTCAGCACAGCCAGGGGAAAACAACCAGCACCACCAGCTGATACGGAACTTCTTAGCAGGAGGCAGCATCTCAGAAACATGATGGAACAGTGCGTGGACCAGTGTATTGTCTGAACATGTGTTTAGCACGGCGGGGCGGGGGGGGGGGGGTCTGGGGGTGATCACAGACAAGCCCAGCCGTCTGTCCACAGCCAACGTGGACAAGCTCGCGTTCATTAAAATGAACCAGGCATGGATCCCACAGGACTTGTCCTTACCTTGTGCTGAATAGACAAGTATACAGGCCGCACCTAGCTATTGTTAGACTCGAGCACACTTTCTCTTTGCATTCTCTTTTCTATTTCCCAATGTTTTGGGGGTCTTCCCAAATTTATAAAATAAATAAAATAAATAAAGGAAAAATAATAAAATAACAAAAACAGTGTTGGCTACCTCCTCCACAGCCGCTTCCCTTCCATCTACACCGCCACATTCAACGCCTCCTCAACCTCCTACTCCACTTTGACCTCCACCTCCTAGTTCAAGATTATTTTTTTTTTTTTATATTCTATGTTATTTTAAGTCATTTTCCTATCTAGATTTGTTTGCAGGGCAATTGCCCTGCTCTTACCCCCATTTTGCTTCCTTTTGCAGCCCTTACTATGACTATTTTACAGCCATTTTAGTGCAACAAAGTTCGGGTACCCATTGACTTCAATGGGGTTCAGGTTCGAGTTCGGGTCAAGTTCGGGTCCCGAACCCGAACTTTGACCCAAAGTTCAGCTGAATCCGATGAACCCGAACATCCACGGGTCCGCTCAACCCTAATAGTGTGTAGTTCCCATTACTGCATCTTGGGTCATTTCATAGGTTGTCTATGCTACATGTAAAGAACCCTTTCCTTTATGGATGTCTGAATAATCTTTTCTTTGTACATAAAAACGCCTCCTGGTTCATTGTGCAGTTATAGGAACGAATAATGTGTCAGTTCTTTATATCGACCACCCATATATATGAACGTACAATCACTTTAAGATTTTTTTAGCAATTTTTATAGTCTCATTTTAACAGATATCTTCCATCCATTTATAATGTAGTCAGCTTCCTCCTATTTTCTCTTTACAATATGGAGCCAAAAACGGAATCCCATATTGGAGATGTCGAGTAATGTTCCTTCGTTTTGCACTGAAAGTAGAAAAAGTACCCAGCGCTCCCGAGTATGAAGTTTTGGTCAGTCTGTTTGTGTGTTTATTGGATTTCCAAGGAGGCCAATCCATGCCTTCATTTTTATGGAGAAATTGCTAGTAGCCCTATATACTCTGGCAGTTCCACACTGTCTATTTTATTTTTAACTGTCACCCATAACGGTGACCTCCATAGAGCCTCGCCCCCTTAACTGTGACCTCCACAGCACCCCACCCTCTTAGTAGTGACTTCCACAGCGTTCCTTCCTCTTAACAGGGATCTCCACAGCACCCTACTCCTTTAACAGTGATCTGCACAGAGCCCTGCCTTCTTAACAGTGACCCTCACAGCACCCTGCACCCTTAACAGTGACCTATAAAAGTAAATAAAAATGGCTTAGTTAGAAACCTGGTGTAATCAGTTAGGATATGAGTGAAGGACCAGCAAACTTATATTGGCTAATACGGATCATGTGCCATAGTTACATTTTTTGGTAATATCTCATGAACGGTAAGTACTAGAGACCTTTACGAAAACCTTTACAGACACCTGATGTACCTATGTGCCAAATTTGATGTCCAACGGTTCAACAGACATTGATTTTTATAATACAAATAATTAGAATCCATGGAAGTAAAAAGTTAAACATTTGAATCATTATTCTAACAAATATCCCTTTTCTCCACTCCACTAGCAGCCACACTGGCAACTATAACAATTCTTACTAAAGGTAAAATTATTTCCTCTTAGGTCGCGATACATTATCCCAGCAAGTAGCTGTAAGCACGTTGGAGCTGCTTAAAAGAATACACAATAACCCTCTGCTCATATTGTTAGATTCTAGTTTGCTTGTGATTCGGAACTGAAAAAAACTGAATTATAATATTGAAGAGTAGTGTAAGTACGAGAACAAGAACCTGAGATTCTCATAGAACAACAGAGATATTCAGAAATGGAATATATTAAAATTCAAAGTCTGTAATTACCACCATTTAAAGGATTAAATCATTTTAGAAAATCAAAAGGAAGCCATTGTGTATTGAGAAAGAAACACTTTAGATGGGAGTTGTTAGATAACACCATTCAGGATGGAGAAAGGAAAATATATTTTAATTCTTTTTTTTTCCAAATATGTACAGTATTGTCAAAAAATACAATGAAAAATAAAAAGCAAAAGGATTAATAACACAAGTAGAAAAGCCCCACTAAAATATTAAAGCACACTACACTGCAATTATATATTTCCTCATTGCCAAAATAATTAGTAAGGGGCAGGGAGCTCTGGCCCCACCAGGTCCAAAACCTTACATCAAGTAGCATAACACTAATGTACTATTGAAATACATAGAGGACACTAAATAAATCTGCTTACAGCAGGTCGATAACTCCCACTTATTTCACTGCAGGTATACTATTTAGTAGAGTTGAGCGGACACCTGGAAATTCGGGTTCGACGAGTTCGGCCGAACTTCACAAAAAAGTCAATGGGGTCAATGGGGACCCAAACTTTGGAGCAGTAAAATGGCTCTAAAAAAGTAGTTAAGAGCATGGCAAGTGCTCTGCAAACAAATGTGGATAGGGAAATGACTTAAAATAACATAAAATACATAAAAATAAAAAATAATAATCTTGATCTAGGAGGAGGAGGTCCATATGGAGTAGGAGGTTGAGGAGGCGGTGGATATGGCGGTGTAGGTGGAAGCGGCGGTGGAGGAGGTAGCCAACACTGTTTTTTTTATTTTTTATTTTATTTTTTATTTTTTTGTTTAAATTTGGGTAGACCCAAAACATTGGGAAATATAAAAAATAAAACAAAGAAAAAGTGTGTTGGAGTACTACAATGGCTGGTTGAGTCTGGTATACATGTCTATTCTGCACAAGGTACGGACAAGTCCTGTGGGATCCCTGCCTATTTCATTTTTGTCTGTGATAACCCCCTCCTGCCGTGCTAAACAAACGTTCAGACAATACACTGGCTGCAGGGCAGGCCAGCACCTCCAAGGCATAAAGGGCAAGCTCAGGCCATGTGCCCAATTTGGAGACCGAGAAGTTGAAGGGGGCAGACCCATAAGTCAGTACATGTAGGCATGTGCACACATACTGCTCCACCATGTCGCACGTCCCTGTGATGCCCACGATCCAATTGGATATTTTCTCTATCAACTTTCGATGTTCTTTTATGTGCCTACCATGGTGATCATGTATAATGGGGAACCAGGGTTCCCCTCAATCAGTTTTTTGTGGAAGCAGGTATATCATACCCCTTAATCAGTATTTTGTGGAAGCAGGACTTTGCTGGACTTTCTTGAACGCCCTTGGAAGCCTTCTTAACAAGAATTGAACCTCTTTCCTTGAAGTTCTTGATGATCCTATAAATTGTTGATTGAGGTGCAATATTAGCAGCCACAATATCCTTGTCTGTGAATCCAATTTTATGCAACGCAATGATGGCTGCACGCGTTTCTTTGCAGGTCACCATGGTTAACAATGGAAGAACAATGATTTCAAGCATCACCCTCATTTTAACAGGTCAAGTCTGCCATTTTAACCCAATCAGCCTGACATAATTATCTCCAGCCTTGTGCTCATCAACATTCTCACCTGAGTTAACAGACGATTACTGAAATGATCTCAGCAGGTCCTCTAATGACAGCGATGAAATGCAATGGAAAGTTTTTTTGGGATTAAGTTACTTTTCAGGACTATGCAAAGAAGGACTATGCAATTCATCTGATCACTCTTCATAACATTCTGGAGTATATGCAAATTGCTATTATAAAAACTTAAGCAGCAACTTTTCCAATTTCCAATATTTATGTAAATATTTATGTAATTCTCAAAACTTTTGGCCACCACTGTACTCCACTACAGCTCCTGCTTTGCACTTAGATGCCTGGTCATGCAGGTTGTGCTCAGGTTTAGAACGTTTATGCCTTGCTTCAGGCTCAGATTGCACAGCGTGCAAACCACTCGTGTCTTGTCGTCAGCACATTGTCAGAAGAACTGCCACGCCAGGGAACTCCTTGGATCTGGCTTTGGTGTGCTCCGTCCCCTGGTGCGGTGGGCAGTAGCATGGCTGCTCCGCTTTTTCACCCTGCTCCCTCTTTTGCTGTGCTGGTGGCTCTGTGCTACCACTGCTTTTCCTCCGAACTAGACAGGTCACTCGCATGACCTTGATCCATGTGGGGTCGAGGACCTCATCTTCCTCCACATCATCTTCCACCCAGTCTTCACCCCTGGCCTCCTTGTCGGTCTGCACACTGCAGAAAATCACAGCAGTTGGCACCTGTGTTTCGTCATCATCCAAGACTTGCTGTGGTGATCCTCCCATGTACTCATCCTGAAACATAGTTGCAGGTGCCAACTCTGATCTTTCAGCAGGGGACTGGGTGGGAGACAATGTGAAGGAACTGGAGGCACTGTCAGCCACCCAATCTACTATCACCTCACCATTTGTAGAGCCGTATCCGGCTCTACCAAATAATGCTGAAGGTTCTGACACCTACTCGCACCTGTGGAAGATGTTTCACTTGTGCATGTAGCTGGCACAGATTGACAACGTCCTCTCCCTGCAACAGAAGCTCCACCAACACCAGCAGCACCACGACCGGGGCCAAGTCCCTTATTTGACACTCTCCTCATTCTTTGTGTTCATCCACCAAACTAACAGATGGTTTATTTCAAGCGACAATGTAACCACCAATAGTCAACAATTAAGTTAACTGACAGTAAGGCTGTGCCAGTGTCATAAAGAGAAAACATTTCTTGAGGTCACACAACAGTGTTACAGGCGAATTTAATACAATTACTTCACGGTCACAAAAAATTGAGTTTGTCAATCAACAATGTATCAGCAGTATTGACTGGTTTTATTGGACTGTCAGAAATGCAGCGCAGGCCGCTAATGTTTTATCTAGCACAAAACGTGAGTTTTTGTCAACCGACAATGTAACAGCAGTATTTATTGGTTTTATTTGACTGTCAGATATGCAGTGCCGGTGTCAGAAAGAGAAAAAATCGCTTTTGGTCACACAAATATGTGACAGACTAATGTAATTAAATTATTTTCACTGACAGGTATGCACTGCAGGCCGCAGGGGTACTTGACCGCCAATAAAAGGGAATTTGTCACCCTGGAATCTAACAGATGGATTTAATGAATAGATTTTCCCTGTCAGATAATCAGCACAGGTCCCCCCTGGGGCCCTGAAGTCACAGACGGCTTACCTATATTATTTTCCCTTCCCCTGGCACATATGCAGTGCAGGTGTCCTAAAAAAAAATCTAGATGTCGCCCACTGAGCTACCAGAACAGGATTAAAGTAATGTCCCTGGCACACATGCAGTTGCAAATGCACTGCACTTGCAAAAATGGTCGCCGACACCCACCTAACAAACAGACTGATAAAAGCTTATTTCTCTGTGGCACTGGGCTCAGGGGTACAAAAATGTAGCATAGCACCCACAAAAATAATCGCTGTAGTTTGCAGATTTAACACCAAGAACACCAGAATTTTTTCCTAATCTCTCCCTCACAGCTGCAGCATCCTCTCCCTACACTAGTAAGAGCTGATGTGCCGTGCGGCGCTATGCAACTCCAGCTTATATAGAGGCTGGGTCACATGCTGCACTGGCCAATCACAGCCATGTCATTAGCAGGCATGGCTGTGATGGCTTCTAAGGGCACATGAGTTAAACGCTTGTTGATTGGCTGAAATGTTCAGGTTCGGGGTAAAAAAATCTTAACCTTCGGTACGAACCCGAACTTTACAGTTCGGGCTCGCTCAACCCTACTATTTAGCTATCTCTCTCAAGACCAGGACTGCCTTGTTTTTGGATCAGTCCAAGTCCCAGCTGTCAGACCCCCAATGAATTCTTGGTGGAAGCTTGTCAAGTGACAACCGTACTATGTTGTAAAAGCCAAGAAAAACAGATAAAAAGAGAGAAAGAAACAATTGCCTGTAGTCTGATGAATATGATGTAATACACTGCCTGTCCCAAAAAAACGTCGCCACCAAAAATAAAAAATAAAAAGATTCGCAATGGGGTTAAGGTCTGGTTGTGGTGGCCAATCCATGTGTGAATTGAAGCCTTTTTTATGGTTTGCCTCACTGATTAGTTATTTCTTACGGCTACACAGCTATTCAGTCCCAATCCCTTGAGTCTCCTTCGCATTGTGCGTGTGGAAATTCTCTTACTTTCACTATTAAACATAGCCCTGAGTTCTACTGTTGTTTTTCGATTTGATTTCACCAAATGTTTAAGTGATCGCCGATCACGATCATTCAGGATTTTTTCCCGCCACATTTCTTCCTCGAATACGATGGGTCCCCACTATCCTTACAGTTTTTAATAATGCGTTGAACAGTTCTTAACCCAATTTTAGTAGTTTCTGCAATCTCCTTAGATGTTTTCTCTGCTTGATGCATGCCAATGATTTGACCCTTCTGAAACAGACTAATATATTTTCCATGGCCATGAGATGTGTCTTTCGACATGGTTGTTTAAGAAATGAGAAGCAACTCATTGCACCAGTTGGGGTTAAATAACTTGTTGCCAGCTGAAATATAATCGCCCATGCAGTAATTATCCAATAGGAGGCTCATAACTATTTGCTTAGTTAAATCCAGGTGGCAACTTTTTCTTGGGATAGGCAGTGTATGTTCTCTTCTGACCAGTATCTTGAAAAATAGAATACCATAGCCACACATGGCATCGGTACAGTCACCAGTATGACCAGTTTTTTATACTGTAACATGCCTTGTGGTAAATGAGAAATGATAACATGGACAATTTGGTTAGCTGCCAGGGGCCTGAGGCTCCCAGGGGCAAACAGCCACACAAATCCTCTAAAGATTTGATGCAAATTGCAGTTTTATCATCTATCTATCTATCTATCTATCTATCTATCTATCAGTTTTTGAATCATGCAATAAATGTGACAAAACTGCTATTTGTACTGCTCCTTTTGTACCAGGGACTGGTTTCATTCAGAACAATTTTCCCATGAACACAATAATTAATAATTCCATTTAGGCCCTCACCCAGTGACTTACAGGTCATTTATCCTCTGACTGGAATCATTCTCTTTTTTTTTCTCAGTCCTACACAGATGACGTCTCTCGAGGACAACTTGTTTCTGCCTAATTGAACACAACTATTTAGTATTAATGCCTCCTTTTATTCTGGTACTTAGTAATCATCCCCATTTAGGCCCCAGTAGCTATAATGCCTCCCCCTAAGTAGTGCCCTATGTACATATAATTTGCCCTAGTAGTGTCCTCTTCACATATAATGCCCCCCAGTAATGCCCTCTTTAAATATCGTGTCCCTTAAATATAGTGTTGCCCCTGGTAGTGCCCTCTTTAAACATAGTGCCCTCCCAACCAGTAATGACCTCTTTGAACAAAGTGGCCCCTGTAAACATCATACCCCCTCCACAACCCGAGAAATGGTGGTCTCTTTAAATATAGACCCACCTAGTAGTGCCTCTTTACATATAGTGCCCCCAGTAAATAATGTACTAACCCCTCCCCTGTAAAAAATGTACATGCTACGCATTACGGTACTTTCACACTTGTGGTGTTGGATTCCGGCAGGCAGTTCCGGCAGACCCCCTGATGCACCTGTAGAGTAGAAACTCCCAAAAAAGACCCAATTTTGGAAACTACGGGATAAGGTGGCAGTTTTGTTGGTACTATTTTAGCGTACATATGATTTTTGGTTGCTTTATATTACACTTTTGGTGAGGCAAGATAACAAAAAATAGCTGTTTTGGCACCGTTTTTATTTTTTATTTACAATGTTCATCTGACAGGTTAGATCATGTGTTATTTTTATAGAACAGGTTGTTATAGAGGCAGCGATACCTAATATGTATGTTTAGGTTTTACTCAATAAGAGCATTTTTGAATTAAAAAAAATAATGTTTCAGTGTCTCCATATTCTGAGAGCCCTAGTTTTTTTTTCATTTTTTGGGTGATTATCTTAGGTAGGGCCTAATTTTTTGCGGGATGAGATGATGGTACTATTTTGGGGTACATATGACTTTTTGATCGCTTGGTATTACACTTTTTGTGATGTAAGTTGACAAAAAATAGCTTTTTTGACATACATAGTAACATAGTCTATAAGGCCGAAAAAAGAAATTTGTCTTTTCTATGTTTGTGTACAAATCTTCTTTC